>NC_041339.1:10473000-10773000 GCF_004354835.1 Perca flavescens | reverse complement strand
TTGCATAGGACCAACGTCATGAAAAGCAGGATCCAATCAGGATGGATGAGAGGTTATTATGGGATTTGGTGATTGGTTATGACGAAAAAATGCAAGTAGAGAAATTATTTGTTATTGTTTTTTTCATCTTCTAGTAATTAGCATCCAATTAGAAATACATTAAAAAAAAAAGTGTTTTTCATTACATTTTAACATAAGAATGGATACAATTGCTTTAACATTTACAGGGGCGAAAGGTCACTTTAGCAGGAAACAGCTACAGTGACTAAAAATGTAACTTATAAAGACAATCTTAATCTTTCCTTACAAAATAAAATCAGGTTCCATTTCAAATGAATAAAACAAAGTTTGTAATCTATTACAGTTACTAAAGAAAAAGAAAAACCCCAGTCACGTATATACACACATGCTATTTGAGTCATTGAAACGTGTTGATTACTCAAATTGAGACTCAAAAATGTACATTTTGTGGAATAACACTTAGGGTCATATACAAGCAAACGTACAATATTGTAATAACAATGAATTACATTTTAACAGAAGTTATGTTTAATTCAAAGGTAACACACAGGAGATAATGATGAATCTCAAACAATAATGTTTTTTTTTATTATTATTATTTCCAATTAGACACAACTGAGCCAAATTCGGTTAAACGAATTTAGAACATTACTTAAAGTTATAAAAATGGCCAGAGCAGTGGCATGTGCAGGGTGTAGTCTAATGTCTGGCACACCATCCCATCATAGTGCTGTAGTCCTAGACAGATGGCCAGGGAATTACATTGATTAAAAGCTGCAAAAGGACAAGCTTTCCAACAGTATGTACAAAGTCAGAAGGTCACAGTGACTAATCAAACCTATACACCAAGATATCTTCTCTTTGGTAGTCAATGTTTAAGTAGGAGGAATGCATTTTATTTAAAAGCTAAGTGTTTTATTCGTCCACGTGGCAGGATATGGAGCAACAAGGAGCGACTGGCTGTTTTATAAAACGTACACTCTGCTGGATTATTCACCAAATCAAATCCTTTAAAATCCTATAGAACCATGTTTGTGCAAATCACTCCGCTGCAATAAAGACTTCTAGTAAGAAAAAAAAAAAGAAGTGAAAATGAACCTCTGTAAAATATCTTCCCAAACTTCAACAGCATTGTAAACACCATGGGCACATGGAGGTCTCATGTGTTCTAAAGTATCTGGCTTCTGCAAACATCACACTTAATCTTTTTGTGTGTTTGTGTCATTCCCGAGAGGTCACGCTGGTAAGCCGAGAGAGAATGTATGGTTTAGAGGAGTATACTGTTGGAAACTTACTTCCAAAATCTTGTGATCCTTTAGCAATTGACACAGAGGTTCCTGAAATACATTTCAGTGAAAGCATCTTTGCACTTTTATTAGTGACAACACTTGAAAAGTTACATTTGGTATCTTTTAGATGCTTGGCTCAGAAAAAAATGAGGCAATATTTTAGGCTTATCATAGAACATTTCTAGTTTCCTTTCAAACTTCAGTATCAAAATGTGTATGTTTACCTTCTTTAGCGTTGTTGTGCTTGCTTTCAGCCGTACGTCTATTTCTGTGTATGTACTTTGAGACAAGCCGGAGTCAAATTCCCTGTATGTGATCACACTTACTCGGCCATTAAAGCTTATTCAAATTTTCGTTAACCCAGTCAACTCATTTAGCTGGTTGTGCTTGTTATGCGTCATTTCCACAGCTCCAAAATCTATTATTCATCTAAATAAGTCACATGTCAAAATTAAACTCACTGCATAAGTGCCTTTTAATTTATCTGCTTGCAATGACAGATAACCTATATATTCCATGCACTTTCATTTATAATTGCCTATATACAGTGGTGTAATATGTTAGGTTTGGAAGTGATTGGTGCATTCAATTTGCTTAAATTTGACTTGTAGACCACTTTGTGGGGGATGCTGGTGCAACTAAGGCAACAGTTTGCTCAACTGAATGACGCTCATAAGGTAAATTTGGCACATTATATTAATGCTTGTGTTTAGACAGATATACAGATATATTGCCATATATATTTAAAAAAGAAGTAACACAATGTTAAAGTAACATACTTTCCACCTCAAGAGATTTCACATAATTTTACACAGTAGCTTCCTCATCAAAGTTCAACTATTATTTAATGCACCAAGAAAGTTTTGGCAACACATTAAACCCCCATTTAGCATGAAGAAGTTGTATATACACACACTTAATAAGGACACTATATTGTATACATTTGTATATCCTTGTCCAAAGATATGTAGATGTTTAATACATGACATAACTTTGACTACAACTATAACAATGCTTATAAGCATCTGTAACTGCTGTATAAACAGTTCGTGACCTGTTACCATATTTCACACACACACACACACACACACACACACACACACACACACACACACACACACACACACACACACACACACACACACACACACACACACACACACACACACACACACACACACACACACAGGTTTTAAACAGTTAAGCTGGAAGATTCATTGTTGAACATGGAAATAGTAGTTTGCAAAAAAATATCTTATCAAGGTCCACTTTAGATTTGTCCCAGGGCTTTCAACCACATGGCCTTCATCATTTTAGATGGGGTTTGCTCAGTAGTCATGGAGAGGGACGTATTCATGAATAAAGCAATCATATAAAAATAAATCCTTAATAAATACAATAAATTAAATTATTGTCATAGTATACAGTAGTTAGTAGATATAACAATAAATACTTGATCATTTATAATCATTATGTGAATGAAGAAAACATATATTTTGCTTTGTGATATAAGTTTGTCAGTCTTTGATACCAGTTTATGCTTCATAGAAGTTAGAGCTGTTGACAAATACATTTATAACCCTTAAAAATGACTTTATATTTGCTTAAACCTACATAATAGTGTGTTATATACCAATTGTTAAGTGTAACTCTACTGCTTATACATGCTAAATGGGAGAGTGAGGGGGATGGAAAAATGAATAACAAGTTTAACAAGTAGTTTCTGAGTTAATTATAAATGACTGGACTTGTCCACTATTGATTTAACTTGACCTGGCTATTCTAATCGCCTTTACTATTTTGCATCCGACTATAATTTGCATTTCTAAATCCAATTGAGTCATCAAACAAGTAAATAACAAACTACATGGCTGGCTACCATAGTAAACATATGAGATAATACCACATCAGTCTTTTGTAGTTTTTAGAGCATATACGCTTGTTAAAGTAACAGTGAGGTGGATTTTGGGAGGGACATTCACACCTATTACTCTCTTGTGCAAGTCTATTAGGGATCAGATTACACATTCAGGACAACATACTTCTCTTCTGGCAAATGGATAACATTTTTCATTTAGGTGTGATGGAAAAAGGCTAAGATGATGTGATGATGGGAATCAAATTTCAATGCAAAATTACAGCCCAGGAGCTTTGAAATTAAAGGTTGCAGCGTGAGAGCGATCTGACATTTAGGATGGACACATTGCATGCTATATCAACCTCTAAACGTCATTTCCACTCATGCAGTAATGAAATGTGACATTCAAGTTCAATTTAAAGTGCAGGTTGGTATTATTCTATACCATACAATTCAAAATATAATAAACCGGGACGGAGAGTAAAGTCTGCTTTCTATTCATCAAGGGTTAGCACGCTGGGCATTAACATTTCCGGTCTGCTATGAGAATAAAAGATCCTTAAAATCTGTATTATATGTAAGTGTTGGAGAGTCAAACAGAGCTGTTTCCTGCCACATCAAATATTCAACGGAAAGCAACATCACTGGAAAAGATTCTGTATTGCCTCCCTCTGTCCGAGGTACATGATCAGAAATACTCAGGGAGCAGAGAACACATAGATTTGAGTTTGTTCCAAACGCACACTGGCCCTGACAAGGTTGTTATAACAGTCGGAGGGGTCTATACAATCACTTAATTACCAAAGCTGTCAGTCAAAGAGGGTCGCTGCTGGCTCCATCCATGGCTGCGAGCAGCATTCCACTAGCAGCCTCCCTGAGTGATTGATCCATGCTGATGGCATCGCAAAAATAATTACAACTCGTCTCCTGATGTGTGATTCCATACCACATTCACGCTTCACAAAGGTAATCGGGGGGATCAGGAGGGGTCAGTGCCATTTCCTATTACCTGAAGTCCAAGCAAAAGGGTAAAACAATGCAAACAGAGTGAGGCGAGGAGAAAAAGACAGAGAGGGGGGGGGGCGATGGACATTACGAATAGCAGAGGACGCTTGTGTGCACTTTGTCAAACTGCGCTGTGAGATTTCTTTCCCCTCCCCAGAGCCAGCAACAACAAATACTGTAACAGATTGATGGTGTCCAACATGGGGTAATGAAAATTCAAAACAATCACTGGGTCATTAAGTTGATTGGCATCACAATTGTCAAGAAGCTGGAGGCTAAATTGGGGAGGCGTGTAGCTCATTCACAAGAGTCGGCTTATATAGGTTTGGTTTAAAATTGCATAATTGTGCAGGCATTCCCACTTTGTGATGACACCTAAACTTTACTAAAAAATGACACTCTCTCTTAAAACGTTTTCCTCTATCAGATTATAGTGTATATATAGTGTCACATACATTCACACAGTCTCAATGCAACTTGGATTTTCTTTCATTCCATTCATTTCAAAATCACATTAGGAAACAAATCACACTTAACCACCAACTAAAACATTATTGCCCTCATATGTCCATTATCAACATTTCTGTTGTTATGACAGTATGTATTTAAGTTTGGGAGGCATTTGGTTTAGCATCCCTTTGGTAATATGCCAATCTACCTTTTGTGTTACAGATTTTGAATTTTGGTATCAGTGGTTCCATGGCAACTGACAGGCAAACGGGCCCAAATCACAAGTGAAATCTGCCATTCGGATTCAGATGCACGTTGTGGAGGCATTCATATTCATGTTGAAAGCATTAACCATCATAAAGCAATCTCCCTGGTCCTGACACAGAACTGCAGCATATGGACGACTGGTAGAGACATGGTGCATTTGTGTCACGCATTACCCATCCTTCAATTTCTGACAGCATTCTCACTCCCTTCATCGTAAAAAATAACATGCTGAAAACACAAAGAACACAATATAAATTGTGAATCAAGCGAATAAACAACGTACATATGGTATCTCCACCTGAAGGGACCATCCCGTTCTCCTTGTGTGATTGTGAGCAGGCAAAGTGAAATCATGATGTCACTAATGAACCCTGCGAAATACGGCAGTGAATAATGAAACACAACACTGCATTTTGCAACAGAAGGAATAAAAGGTGAAATAATCAGCAAGCAAGGGAGGAAAGAGTGAAAGAAAGCAAGCAATGATTAAATGATCAAAAGCTGGCAGAGCGCGTCTCTGTGTCACTGCAAGGCACACTCATCTACCCACAAGTGAAAGTTAGGTTTCAAGCACAGTGTAATTATAGCTGGGGATGTCAGTTTGACATTAATGCAGCCAGCAGAAATTCCCTAATTGGCCTCTGAGGAGAAAGTGAACCAGAAAATATATTAACATTTTAAAAAAGCATATTTTGCCTAATCCTTTCACTTTCCAACAATATTTGAAGACCAAAATGCCCCAGGCATGAGAATTTAAATGAGCAATTTTATTTTTGAAGGAAACGGCCAATGAGACAGAAAATAGACTAAAGGGAAATCATTAGTGTATGAGAGATCTTGACAGGCTCGCCTTGCTGACTGGCTGGCCTGTCACTAGGAGTCTGTGTTCTTCAGCTCCACGCTATGAGCTAAGCTGATAACATGAAAAGACCCATAAACGTGCAGCCAGAAGTCAAAGCCTATTATCTAGAAATTCAAATGCGGGGCTATGGATGAGAAAAAAAAAAAAAAAATGGGAGGGGGAGGCCTCTTTCTGTTTCCTGTAGGGGAAAACTGGCCAGATCGAGAGATCTTGTAATAGGCCCTGTTATCCGACACAAACGTGCGGCAGCGGCGCTGCCAGAAAATACTGCAACAAATCATAACATCACTCAAAAAAGGGGGGAGATAAAAGCAGAAAGAACATGGATGGCAACAAACTGCTTAAAGTTAGGAGGAGATGCAATGTCACATGTGCCCAGGCTGATGTGATATGACCGTATCAGAGAAACACAGCTAAGTGCAGTCAGGAGACGTTAGCCCAGTCCCCCGGTGATGAAGCAGCTGAGGCAAGCATCGCCCCTGGCGTGGGACTGCAGGGCAAAAAACCAAAAGAGAGGAATGGCCAGGGGAAGCTAGCCGGCCTCAGCAAAAGAGGCCAGGTTTATTTCCTCCAGCAATAAAGAGAAAAAAAAGAATGATTGAGAAGACAGAAGGAAGTGAGAATAACAGATCTCAGAGCTTGCGTCTCTTTTTGTGCGACAACAAAGGGCATATGATATTCCAGCCTCCTTTACAGCTGGCTGGTCAGAGGTTTCTTCTGGCACCTCAGTATCCCCCGCTTTATTCTGCTCACAATCCTAGAACAGGACTGCTTGCCAAGGTATAGGGATTTGAGTTTTTTTCTATTAGGCTGTTACCCTGAACACAGCAATTTAATCAGGGCCTTTGATAAACATTTGACACAAAGCAGTGGGCTTCTGTCTCTGCTGCCTACAGCCCAGGGCAAGAGATTGAGACTGACGAATTTTCATCCACAATTTTCTCTATTTTAACCCCACCTGTCAAATAGTATGCCAGTCAGTGTGACACAAAGATGGGGGAAATCAAAGCCTCCCTCATCTTCAAGGAACACAGACGTGCAGAGGGCTACAAGTTTAGCGGGGGGATTACAAAAGGCAGACAGACAATGCAGCAATGCAGATCAGGTGCCAAAGATTACAAATTTTCTGCATGCACTATAAATGAATATAAACAGTGACATAATGTTAATCACCAATCAACATCCATCTCGTACTGTATTCATGCTTGCTCTTGAGGGAATTACTGTAATTGTTGGAATTGTTGGGGCTTTGTAAATTATAGAGTGTGGTCTAGACCTACTCTATCTGTAAAGTGTCTCGAGATAACCTATGTTATGATTGATACTATAAATAAAATTGAATTGAATTGAATTGAATTATTCACACATGAAGATGGAAGCTCAATCATCACCTTGAGCAAAATGTCAAAAACATCCCAAACCCCTCTGCCGGAGACACCTACTCTGCTATCAGCCTGAATCCTCACAGTTCTCAACAGTCATTTGCAACAAACATCTAACTAGAGGAAACTACAAACTACAAACCATTTGACCCTGAAGCACAGAGTATAGAGCAGCCATTTTTCACCGAATGGAAGCAGGCTCAGGTCACAAGGGTCAATACCTTCTTTACTGAGCCTACGGCGGGATGGAAGCCTCAGACTTGTGTAAACATCAGGGGACTTAACATGGCCTGCGAGCTTTGTGGACCGGCAGCAACGCTCCCCCGAGACCGTGGAGGAAATGTGCGCTACAATAACCCTACACAAGCAGCAAATCTAAATGCAAAATGTGATTATCTGTTCATTAACTTCCATAATTGAGGTGAACAACGCTAGTTACTAAACTGTCATAGAGGCTGCTCTTTCTTGCCCCTCCGGTACGAGCCCTGCACTACAACACAGAGACGCAAAACATAGCGCATACAGCATTCCAGAGGCATCAATGCTGAGAATAAATGATATGACCTCTGGCTATAGTGTGGCCTTCAAATCTAAATCCCTACCTGACCAGCAAGAATCATCGTCTTTTATTCATTCTTCCTGCATACCAAATACCACATTCGGCACTGAATCGCATCTCCACGAATCTTTTGATTCCTTTCAATCAGTTTCAAGGACTGTAAACAATGGGGCCATGGCTATGATAGGGAAGGAAATCTACTTCAGCTCAATTAAGGAGCTGCCCTGCAGCCTCCTGCGGCCCTGAGAGATAGGAGCTATAATTAGAAGAGGGCAGTTAACTTGCAGACATTATTGATGATCCACTGCTGACACCTCCCTCATGTTAGCATTAGCATTTTCCCTGAGCTGGGGCTCATGTCAAGAGAGGCTGGTCTCTCAGAGTCCGTGTCAGCAGGGGGGCTATATATGAGCTATACAGCGACGCCACATTATGGCTGCAGGAGGCGAGAGAGAGGGAGAGAGAGACACCCGAGCTCTCCTTCAGGTCCCTCTCGGTGCTCGTCCACCTGATGGGAACACGGATACTTGGCTGTTCTCCACCTCATCAATACAGCAGGGCTCTTTGTCAGTAATTTGCAATAAGTGTCCGCGCCACATCTTAAGGGAGCTGGAAATCATTACTGGCTGAGGCCCTACTCTGCTACTAATTGGATGCGTTGGGCCTTATCAACTGAGGATTTTCCGAGACCTTTGACAGATACCAATTCGAAAATCATTGTTCAGTTGTCAATTTAAGAGACCGTTAAAAGAGCTTATTTTAATTTTAATTGGAACTTCCTCCTGCCTTCACAGTGAGCTGTGAGGATTAAAAATGAGCTCAGGGCATGTGTGTATGTATGTGCGTGCGTGTTCATACTCCCTGAGATGAGGAGGAAAAACATGCAGGTCAAATTGATGGGTAACAGTTCTGACCAGCGTACGAATGAAGACAGCACGCACACGCATTTAGTTTACAAGAATCCCCCAGCTTTCCTGGGACTTCATCATCAACATCAAATAAGTCGGAATCTGAGCTGAAAAGCTCCCAATTAAGCAAAAAACCGCATCCGCTTAGGATGTTTGTTGGGCGAGTGAGCTGGGACCATCATCGATCACCCCCAGTAAACTGACCGGCTGATAGTGCTGCCCTAACATATTTATGTGCTGCACTCTCTCAATGACCCTGAACTGAAACACTCTCTTGGCTTTAATAAGGCCTGGAAGAGGCGTAGCCCTGACCATGTATGCAGTTTCGCGGGGGAATGGCTGCGAATGCTGGCAGATGCGGCAAAAAGCTAATATGCGTAAACGGGCGTAGGGCTTCAATGAGCCGCTGACGGTGACATGGCCACCCAGGAGCAGAGGGCACAGGGCTGAGGGCGAGGGGACCAGGCTTGGCAGTGAAAGGGAACTGAATTGTTTTGACACCACTGATAATTTAAGATGCCAGTGATCCCTTTTTTAACCCGTGGTGTCTCGCTTTGAGTGACGCCAGATATCACCCCAATCCACTACCAATGTAAAACTGCATCAACTCAAGCTGAAGTTGTATGAAAGCGTGTAATGTTTGGCACAAAAGAAAATAGCAAACTGTGTTTTTTTTTTTTTTTTTTTTTTTAAGTAAATAGAGCTGTCATTTGATAATAAACCTGGCATTAATGCTAATTCTGCCTTCCAGTATTTGCAGTATTAGAGGCTTAGAGCAGGAGAGCAATACCTTTTCTGAGGGTAATAAGTGTCTAATTAAGGACTAGACAGGAGGAAAATTGCCATGGTATAAAAGAGCTTTTTTTTTTTCTTCTTTCTCTCTCTTCTGCTTTTTCACAATCATGTCTCTGGGAGCCGGCGTTGTGTTTGCCGGCTGTTTTACCCGCTGTCAGAAAGGATTTGAGGCAAGGAGCCATCTAAGCATGCGTACGAGGGGATTCATTTGACCTCATTATACATCAATAAAGAAGGAAGCCGGTTTACTAAATATCACCATGCTGCCCGTACTTCATGTCAGATCATACAGGAGTGTGCTAAAAAGATGATTCCAGAAACGTCTGGTGAGCAGAGAGGGAAGGGGAGGGAGGGAGGAAGAGGGGAGGGAGGGAGAGGGGGAGGATGGAGGAGGATTGTGGGGTGGGGGGGGGGGGTTGAACCCTGACTAGCCAGGAGGGATTCTGACAAGCACAGGAAAAAAGCAGAAACGCAAAGCCCTGTTTAAGAGCAGAGCAACTGAAGAAAAAAGATTTATGCTTTTAATTAATGGCAATTAAACCATGCCTGTTGGGCTGGCCTATGGCAATTGTTCTCAGTAAAAAAGAGGCCGAGCTGGTGACAAGCATTTGAATCCACTAAGTTCTACCAGGGGAGCTGACACTGCAGGCATCAAACCTAAACTAAATCAATAAAAGAATTAAACTTTTATAAATTGCATTTTGACAAGTATCAGATAGCGCTAAGCTTTGATATTACCAATTCCTCCGAGGTGATGCAAACAAGGAGAGGCACACTTAGAGATCCAAACAATCAAAGGGTCTCGTTAGCATGTGCTGTCAGATGCAGCAGTGCTATTAATTACTACAAATTAATGTGACTCTCTCCACCTCTGCTGATTGCAATGATAATCAAGCTCGGCTCTGCACAGGGAACATATGCAACCCTGCCAAAAATAATGAGCACAGAAACCAACAGACGCTCCTCTATGGTTGTGTTTACAAGCCCAAAATGCTTGTTGCTTATTTTATCCTGCAGCCACACACACACACACACACACACACACACACACATACACACGCACACATACACACATATATACACACACACACACACACATGCATACACATACATATGCATATGCAACCCAACACTTGCTATGTATGTACATAAATGTACATAATGAGTTTTATTTTTTTTTATTTTTCAATGAACCTCTATATCAATGGAAAAAACATAAACAAGACTTCAAGGTTGCTGATCATCTACACCCCCCCCCCCCCCCCCCCCCCACACACACACCAAACATTTGTAAGACAAAAAGTAGCAGTTAAACTGAGCAATATGTGTTCAGACAAAAGTAGGTGTGACACTGTCTAGAAGGGTAGCAAAAAAAAAGAGGGGAAAAATAGGAAGTGTTCAAAGCTGGCATGACAGCTCAAACGTCCTGTCACTTAAATCACTGTTCAGATCTCCACATGACGAATCCAGAAACACATCCAGCATCGTAGTGACATCATGCTCGCGAGCGCCAACAGGCTTTCTAAATGAGACTGAAAGCAGTAATTACTGTACGCCCCCACGCTAAATTGTTTACCATGAGACTGATCCAGCTTGCTAGTGCTGCTTACTCACCCAATTTTTCATCCTTAATACTGAGATCTTTCATGGCATTCAGCTAACACTCGTAGCGGGGCACGCTGGAGCTCACACAAGTCTAATTTGTTCAGCGCTTATGTATTATTCATTATTATTCAATGCATTTTCAGAATGATTTGCAAATTCTATCAGTATATTTAAGTTTACACACATAATACAAAATGTAAGATTTTATGTTTCCCTACAAGACACAATCGCTTTAAGGGAAATACATTTTACAGAAGTTGGCAATGTAAATTTAATGGCACAGATAAATGGATGCTCTGCCTTGCGAACATTAATATGTGGAAATTATTTTAATAACTGCAGATAGTAAATGCCCAGCAAAGCATTTGAAGGGAGACACACAAAGTGTAATGAACTGCAGTGGAATATCTTCATTCTTTGTTGGCAGGTGAGTGTTGACAGTGCTACAGAGCACCAGCTGGCTTGCTGGTGTTTGCCCTTGTTGACGCTACTTTAAAGTGTAGCCTACATGATCTCATTCCCTTGATAAATTTGTCCCAGACTCCACCTGACTTTGGCAACCCCTGACCCCGCCAGATCTGTCCACCCCTGAGGATCCTAATTGTGACCTAATGGGGACTTGGGAGCATGTTATTAGCTACTGTTTGTGTGTGAATGGCTCTGTGGGGCTGGAAACACTGCAGCAACTTTCCTGGGTAACACTGAGCCTGTCAGGGTTACAGCACGGCTGAGAAGATAACCTCTCCTCTCCCATCTCTTCCTGAGGAACTCAGGAGTGATGGCTCTAGTTTCAGACTCATTTCTATGCAATTCTCACTCTCTGATCTCAAGTTAAAAGACAACGTCGACACTCTTAAGAGCACGCTCAACTCTTTTGTGCATAATATGCCTAAAATTCAGGTCATCTGTTGTATTTTTAATTTTTGACAAAGTATTCCACGATGATGAAGAAATATGTAAAACAAAGGCATGAGGACATGACATTCATGCTCTATCATTACCCATTCCCATTGGCTTAGAGGTGTGTTAACGAATCGTGAAATGTGCTGCAATGCAAATTAATGCTAAAATATTAAGTGAGGAGCCTATAGAGATATGAACCTATACAAAAATAGTGTGCAATTTGTAATAAAGAATGTATTGCATTATGTGTACCCTCCTCTGATTTTAAAGCTTAGCATTTATATGCAGTTAGACCTCATTATGATAATTTGATATTTTGACTGAATGGCTAGAGGCAGGATTATAAGAGAAGTCTGTTTTAGAATCTTAATGTCTGCCTTTGAAACTAATGCATTTATTTATTGATTTTTTCACTCCTAAATCTATCCTTCTTAAGTTGTCATGGTTTAGTTGGAGGAGGGGGCGTGGGTGTCTTTTTTTTTTTTTTTAACAAAGTGGTCAGGGCCCGAACTAGGGAATTCAAGGGGTGTGCAATCATTAACATCGAATCCCTGACAATCGTGTGTTACGCCTCATCTTTCTCTTTTTTACCCACACCTTCAATGTCACATTTCACAGATGTAGTATTAGCTACGAAACATAAGCAAAGGCAAGAGAAAAGGGTGGAGAAAAACCTGGCGGAGGAGAATCTGATAGACAGATTAATGCCTTGCTGGTACTTCAGTGTATCAGGACAAGGATTACTGCGGTAACAGCTGCGCCCATGAGTCCCCTGACTGAGAAGAATTACAAGTATTATCACCTACATCATTAAAGTAGGGTTCATAGATGTGGAATGGCTTCAATCAATTCATCCCCAGATAACACCGAGCCAGCTGGACCCCCTGCGTGAGAACTTGACTTAATTGGCCAATAAGTGGTGGGGAAGGGTGTATGCTATTTGATCAAATTACGGGGCCCCAGCGAAGGGATTACAGTTTTCGGATGAGTGTGGAGGGAGGCCGGCGGCGGAGGCAGACTGCGGGTCAGGGCTACTGTTAGCATGGGCCCAAATAAGCCTGTCCGTGGCTAAGTGTGAGGCCAGTGAAAAATAGTGGCCCACTTGGCACTGGGGAAGAGGAGGGAGAAAGCAGTATCCAGGTCAGCCTTTTGCTTGGGGAAATATACTCATTCATCATCCCCCCTTGGCCTCATTTCTGGCTGGTGATACTTGTAAACTAATACGTTCCTTGTGCTATTTAGTTAGGATCATTATGCTACAAATTCAGTAACTTTTATTATATGTGTGGGGATAAGCAGATAGAGGAATGTGTTTTATGGGAACAGAGCTATACTACAATGCAAATTCAAGAGCATATGTAATTGGTACAAAAGAAATATATATATATTTTTTTCTGTCTGCAACCAGGGTTTAGATGCTTAGATGCTAACACATACAACAGAGCAGCATTCCCCATGTTGTACTATTTCAGCTGATTATTCAAATGTTTAATTAGCATTCAGATGTATGGTTAGGCTCTTGTGGCCATAACGCATACACAACTAAATCTGCTCCAGTAACCATAAAACCAGCCAAAGAAATCGGAGAGATAGCAGGAATTTAAATTAGCTAAAATGCCAACGCTTCGCTGAAATTACCTCTTTGCAATATTCATGGGTGAAATGGCTTGGCTGAAAGGCATTTTCATTATCATTATTCCTAAGTAGAGTACAATTTAGTCATCAGTGCCCGACTCGGTTGCAGTTATTTTTAGAGGTGGGAAGGAATTCACCTCTACAGGACATGAGGGTAAAGAGAATCTAATTAGTACTGCGGCCCTGAAAGGCAATAGAATATCTAAAAATGAGTTGGACTGGACTCTGTTTACAAAATAGGGATTCATGATGCAATTTTAGCTTGTGCTTGTGTGAGTGTGTGTGAGGGGAGGAAGAGAGGGAGAGTGTGTCTCCGCAGCCATTTCTCAAGATAATTCCTTGCTGGAGAGCATGTTTGTCATCGCTGTTAAAGTGTGGTGCACATTAATTCTAGTTTTGCCGTAGTGTAATTCTGGCAAAATGTGCGGCCCTCCAGGGGGCCCTGCATGTAGACTAACTACTGGACAGAATTAGACTCCACAGTCCCGGCTATTCATAATGTCATTAATATAAAGGCAATTAAATGAGTTTTTAACCTCCAACCTCTTATCGTTATTAATGAACAAGTGGAGGGAACAAAAACCCACCCGAGATATAAAGCTGGTAATTATCTTTGCATCAGGCCTTTGAAACAGGTTTGAAAATTAAAGCTTAGCAAATGAATTGTTGGGGTTTGTTTCCAGGCAAACCCAGAGGGAGACGATGTGGTTTAATTTAATGACGTGATGTCATACCAGGAGGGTTAATTAGATGGGTTTTTACTGTCGCTGGGCTCGGTGGCTGACGTGCAGGCATCACACACACACACACACACACACACACACACACACACACACACACGGCATCTCTTACCACTATCAAACTGTCAAACTGGTCATTAGTATCTCATACTCTCTCGCTGTAAAGAACACTTGGCGGGGAAAAAAAATCCAGCTTTATCAAGATCATTTTTTAAAAAAGGATAGAGATGGAGTGCCTGCAGGTTGTGTGTTTCGATATGCTCATTATGGCCTTATTACAATAGCAATTATGTAAGTGATTGTGCAGCCCCAGCCAGTGTTATCAGGTTCCTAACATGCTGACATTATGAAGCACCGCGGGTCACTTTCACAGTGAGAAAGAAAAGAAATTCAGCAGTAGGGCAGCACGATATGAGGAAAATATGCGATAGCGTTGTCGAATAACGCGATAACGATTACTTGGGATAAACAAACGGATACAGATGTTAAAGTGTACTCAGTTATGCGTTTCTGCTGCCTTCAGTATTCTGGTAAAATACAAAAAAATGCTTGTTGAATTGAAAACAAATGAAAAGAAATCATTTCCGACGCTCTTTCATTGAACAAATTGAATTGAATATAAAAGGCAGCACTGAAAAGTGTTTTCTACTTATATTTTCTTTCATCTAATACAGAAAATCTCTGTGTGTGTATTGCGATATGTCGCCGCCCTTCGCGATGCGTTTATTGCGCCAGTTGATATCGCGATGACGATTTTAAAAAAACGATGTATTGTGCAGCCGTTGAGCAGTAGTGATTCTTTCTGGGGTAGAGAATGTTTGAGAAAACGCAGCAGGACGGCCGAGTCACAAAACTCAGTTTGACCAGAAGCAGAGAGTGAAGGAGCAGCACAGATAGGGCAGCTTTTTCTTCTCCAACCCTCACTGCTCCCCAGACGGTGTGGGTGAGGGTCAGGGGTCATTGTCACTGTGTACCCAGTTCTGCAAACAGCTCATTAGTGAGTCGGCAGTCTCACAACAGACTGCACTCCTGGGAGCGGGGTCACGTTGGTACCTGCTACACGCCCCGTTTGTTTAGAGGTCTCTTTAGGGACTGTTTCCTGCTTTTCTCTCTTCTGCTTCATGTTTAATTAATAATTAACTTATGTCAACCGCTTGTTTACCCACATGGGGTAACACGAAAAAAAAAGGATAAAAATGCTGCGATGCCATGACAATGATAATTCACATTTATTGTTTAGCTTGTTAGCTGAGCCCTCATGGTCTTGTAATTACTGCCCTTTGGTTTGCTTAGTTACAGATTAATGGAACATACAGAAAATACGTTTGTGTTTTATTGACAACAATAAAAAGAAAACAAAACATTTTTAATTCAAGGTCACATTTCTTTTTTTTTTTATTGTGGAATATATGACATACTGTATACCCAGTGGGTACTCTGCAGCTGGATGTGAACCTCTCACAATTTCCAGTCTCATATTCCTTGGCTCTCAAATTGGAAAAATAGGTGTGAGTGTGATTTTTCACGAGTCCTTGGACTGCTAACTAAGCTGTCAAATGGGTAAACTGCGCTCCATCTTGCTGACAACAATCTGTAAATGAGCTACAAGTAATTTACTGTGATTATACTGGCAAATGAGTCGAGCTGTTTGTTTTTTTTCAAACGTCAACCGTCTCTGACAGGAGGACAGAGAGGCTACCCTCAAAGTCTTCAGTTCAACTCATTTGGCTACCAATGTTTGAAATCTGGTTGTTATTCAGCAATCACGACAATTACCGGTGAAATGAAGAGTGACAGGGGTCAGAGCCTGACGTCTTTATTACAGTTGTCTCGGATCAGAGAAGGCACGGCTGGGGTGGGAGCGCCGAGACTTGAGCGAGACTTGACAGTGTATAAATCTGTCTGTCTGTAGGTCAACAGAAGTGAAGAGGTTCCCCGACCCGCTGACCCGCAGGTCCGACTTGACATCTCTCTATATAGCCTGAGCCCCATGACAAAGGCACAGCTGACAGATGGAAAGAGGAAATAAAAGAGCAGGCTGCAGTTCTGATGTTTTCCTTAAGCGCGCGGTTAAATGTCAGTTTGATACTTTGATTCCATATGTGTGTATGCTGTTTAAATGTCCTATGTAAAAGGCTTTCTCGTTTTATTGGAAGATAATTATCTGCTAGGAAGTCTACATCTTCAATTTGATGTTAACCTACACCGTAACCAATGATGTAAAGTAATTAAGTACATTTACTCAAGTACTGTACCCGAGTACAATTGTACTGTGTAAAGTGCATGTACTTTTCATTTTATACTTATTTATTAAATTATGCATTATAAGTTAAGTAACCAACAGTAAAAACATAATTTAAAATACTTGCCTCTTGACCAGCTAGAACATTAAGATGTCCACTAGTACTAATCATCCAGTCATATAGTGAATCATAATATAACACTGGGCAATTTCACTGCATAACAAATACTTCTACCTTTAGTACTTAAAGTAATATTTGATAATAATACTCAATAATAATAATAATAATAATAATACATTTATTTTGTAACACACTTTATATTTAAAGAAATCTCAAAGTGCTACATATTAAATACGAAGAAGCCCATGTATAGAGGTTTACTCCTCGACGCAGCGGGCCCGGGTTCGACTCCCACCTGCGGCCCTTTGCTGCATGTCGTTCTCCCCTCTCTCTCCCCTTTCACGTCTTCAGCTGTCCTGTCAATTAAAGGCCTAAAATGCCCCAAAAAATAATAATAGTAAAAAATACGAAGAAGTGCTACGAAGAAACAATGTATGGAAAATTAATTATTATTAGACCAAAAGGACAAGGAAAGGGGTTAATAATCAGCCAATAATTAGCCTCTGCTAAAATGGTGAGTCTTATGGCCTCGTTTAAAAGCAGCTACAGTCTGTGGTGTCCTCAGGTGGTCAAGGAGAGCATTCCAAAGACTGGGAGCAGCTGAGCAAAAAGCCTGATCGTCCATATCAGGCTTTTTGCTACTTCAGTACCTTTACTTGAGTAACATTAAATGCAGGACTTGTAACAGAGTATTTTAATATTGTGATATTGTTACTTTAAAAGATTTAGTTGGTAACTAATTCCAATATACACTTTTTTATATATTGTTTAAAATGGTATTTCAAATTGTTGTTACACCCCGACAGCAATAAATAATTTATGGGCTAAAGGAGCGAAGAAGATCTGCCATCTGTAGCTACTGTAATCCTGTAAAAATTCCCAGCAATCACTGTCTCGCAGTCCATTTGGAAGAGCCAATGAAATGCCTCCTTGCCAGCACGTACTCTGCCCCTCTCGTGTATGAGCCTAAGCTCAATGCGTGTCGTCGCCGCATTGCTAACAGTAGTCCTGTTTGTTTTAAACATTCCGTAAGATAATATTAAGTGTTTGTTTACCGGTGAATGAGATGTGAAGTAAAACTGCGGTATTTTCTCTTCTCTGCTCTGAATCAGCGACGCAGCGGTGCTTGTCTACGTCTGTGTGTGGGCGGAGACCCAAGGGCAGGGGGAGGGGTTAGACAGAGCCCCGAGGAGATGCTACTTTCAAATCTTGCTAGCTTTTCAACATTACCAACCCTGCCTTTAACTAAAGTAAAGGATCTGAGTACCTCTTCCACCACTGGCCTGTAACTAAAAGTTACTACAACTTAGGCTGGGTGATACAGTTGAAATCATTATTCATAAGAATGAGAGCATTTTCTGACATTCATATACAGTAATCACAATAAATATATGGAAAATCAAATCAAATGGAAATCAAAATTGACATTTAAAGCTAACTGTATTTTACACTTTTCATACATGTCAAACACTAACTTTAACAACTGTCTTTTTAATGTCAGCTTACTTTAGACAAAGGAAATCTGGATATTACACCGATTAGGTCATATATATATAATATATAATATATATATATAATATATATATAATAGGAACGATTTGATACGATTCATGAATTCTAATTCACAATACGATTTTCTCATGTTTTTTTAACAGATGAGCTGCAGAGAAATGACTGAAAAATCTTTATTTATATAAACTATGCAAAATGTGTCGTCATATCAAAAGTGCCAATTAAATTTGATTGGATTTTAAACAACAAAAATTGAATTAAAAATACTTCTTAAAGCTATGGTGCTTATATATATATATATATATATATATATACATAGTCGTGCAACAGAGGATTATTACAAACAATCCTGGTAATATACTGTATATAGAACAAGACATAGGCTAACTGTCATAATATTGGACCTAGTACCTGAAGTTTCTGTTCCAAGAAATCCCAGGTTAGCAGGAATGCCAACCTGGAGGTCAGTCCCTGGTCCACTGGACAACATCATCCTCAACCTCCACATCCAATTTGAGAAATTGTTGATTAATTGCAGCCACACTAAAAGTAGAAAGTGTCCTCTGATGTGTCTGTGTATTATTTTGCCAGCACATGCTTCTGGCTCAGGCCCCCGTGGCTCTGATGGCTTTAATTGACTGTCTCGCTGTGATTAATGGTCACATGTTAAACATGCACATCGTGGACATTCTTACACAGATGTGGAAGGCAATTTGAGGGAGAGGGTCCATCTCTGGAGAAGCACTTATCTCTGACTGTGAGCTCAGCATTTGGGATGGGATGGGAGAGAGGAGCACTTCTCTGGTCTGCAGGCCCCAGAGCCGACCTACGCTGCATGCCAGTGACATTGAGGGTATATAAAGAAATGGCCTCCCCCCACTGGGCCTCAGACAATGGGCTCTGGTTGCGCGGAAATCCATGGCTGAGGTGTGATAAAAGGTTGGAAAACAGAGACGGATCTATGGTTTTATCAATCTTTGAAGCAGTTTAACAGATGTTTAGTAAGTACTAGTGCGTTTTTGGCAGAAATAAGAGGCATAATACTCATAAAGGTACCTAGAAATGTAAAACTATGATACTAAAAGTGATACTAGAAGTATTTTACCTCAAAAGTAGTCTTGCATTGCCAGACCATCCTCCACTGCACTGCAGAGGAGGGTCTGGCTAGTCCACACAGCATTCCGGTATTGGAGAAAAATGTGCTCTGGTTTATTGGCATTCTTTAAACCAATCACAATCGTCATGGGCAGCACTAAGCTCCGCACGGAGCCGCTGCAAAATAGCCTCGGGAAGGAACTTGTTTTGGGGAACATGTAGGTGTAGGTGAAAAAGTTGTCTTAGTTGTGCAAGAGAAAACTCAAATTGGACAGATAGTCTAGCAAGCTGTCTGGATTTACCCTGCAGAGATCTGAGGAGCAGTTAACCATATTCCTCATGAATCCACTGGAGTATAAAATTCCAACTCAAAGAAAATGGAAGGAAACGGACATCGGCGAAAAGACATGCATTTCCTGTAGCACCAAAGGAATCCCGGAAGTGGAACATTGACGATTTAGACTACCTCAAAAGCAACATTTTGTGGCCATTTAATAAATCCTTAAACACTACCAATATGTGGTCCAAGTCCTGTGATCCCCCAACATATCTGCTTTCGGTCACAGCTGCAGATTACAAAGCTTGTCACTGATCTAAGCTTTAGGAAATAAGAGATTCACCACAGTGACAGTGTCTACACAGTGGGGTCCACATGGCAGGGCTCTGTATGGAAGTGCAGGCCAGCATCAATCAACCCAGCACCAGGCAGCCACCAGCCATCAGGACCAACCACTGTTCAGACTGATTATGGGGGTAGCTTTTGCATCATTAGACCAACCCCCTGCCCCTTTACCCCATCTCCTGATGACCAACAAGGCTTGGCAGGTCAACGCTGAAATGTCTTGGCCAACATAACCAAGGACCCACCATTACCTGGAGCCACTCAAACAGCAAACAATTTGACCCTGTTTGCCGAGGGGCAGTTAAAGGCAACGTGCTGAGAGGATAAAATGAAACTAAAGACAAAGCCCTTGAATGAGAGAGGTCAGTATTGGAGCATGAGATTGAGCTAATTGAAATCAACATCCATGATTGGACACACAGGCTATGGCACTTGGCAGCACGTCTCATGCCAACATCAGTCACCGTTCGCGCTGCCCTGCCGGCAGTTAGGGCAGCCTGCTGAGGAGTGGCAGGGGTCACATGCCTGTCATGAGTTTACAGAGCAAGGGCTCATAGAGGAGCTTCTGTAACGTCACTGGTGCTTTGTGTGGCAGCATCGGCGCTCCCTTACAAGGACATTAAAGATATGGTTTTGGGGGAGCTCAGAGCCTTTACCCGGAGTCGGGACCGGATTGGTTCTAGAGCACTCTCACCTCCCAGCAGGCTGCCTATAGGCCAGTGCTAATGGTGGCTGCTCCACAGAGCCATGCCAGCCCCCACACTCCCCCAGCAACTCTGGCACCACACTAGCTCAGGGCTGCACACATTAATGCTACACTAATTAGCAAAGGAGCTGACCAACCAATTATGCACAGTTCAGTCAAGATTCAAAGGTTAAAGGGTACTGTAATGCTGCATCACACACTTCAAAATGATTAAAATGTACGGTACAAATGAGCCAGCTGTGGGGGTCACACACTGTCTCCCAAACAAAGTGCATTTGAGCTCACTAATTTAAACCAACACCTACTTTACTTTATACTCTACAACACATATGTGGGGAACAATAATTTAGCAATCAGATAATGTTTTACAACAGCAGCTCGTGTTTAGGCTGGATGGAGAAACTGTTTTTTACATAAACACAGTAAAAGCTAAGTTGCCAGCAGCAACTATTTAAATTTCTATTTGAAATGATAAGGCACAATGTGATGACTATAAAATGCATTTCCTGCAGAAAATGTGTGTGAATGCTGAATAGCTAAATTGCTAAAGCTAAACTGGAGTAATAGCTTAAATCTGTAAGAAGAAGTTGAAGTACTGAGAATTGTTGGAAAAGTGTGAATTGTTTTAATTGGTATGAATTTCATTGACAAGTTGACACCACTAATGTAAAAAAAGATGTGGAATTATTAAAGTTTTTTTGAAAAGCTAATGCTAAAGTTAAACTGGATTGCTGGTTAAAATGTGTAAGAAGAAGGTGAAGTTGTAAGAAATGTGAAATGAATTGTTTAAATTAATATATCTTTAAAAGTTGAATAATAGCCATATTGTATGAAAGATGTAGGTGTTACAACAGTGGCACAGCAGTGGCAAGCGAACGACTGTAGAATTAATGTAGTTCCAATTTGACTGTATATATACTGTACTATATATATATATATATATATATATATATATATATATATATATATATATATATATATATTATGTGCTTAAAGAGCTGAACATTTTGATATTTGTATGTTTTTTGTAGCTGAATGTATGCAAAAGTTAGAGGCAACCAAAGAAAGTTGAAGAATAAAGAATTGGATAACAATACTGTGAATACTGCTGAATCAGCATTCACACAATGAATGTAGTTATTTTTTATTTCACATTCAATGCAAATTATTTACTAAAACAAACCAATATTCATCTAAACAAGATATTCTTTTGGTGAGATATACCTGTTGTGTTGTTATGGGTATATCAATGTAACCTATAGAAAAGGATAAGAATTTTATGTATTGGCTATTGCTTAATTTAAGATACAGAACTACAGTTTGTACAGTGACCCATTTCTGCCACATGCTTTTGTTAAGGGTTGTTACACAATAACACTGTGCCAATCACAGCCGGGATATTGAATTGACAAAAAGTGACAGAACAAGTGCTTTTGTTGGTATTTACTGAACGACAACTGAACAAGCCACATGCCGGAAATGTACTTCCGTTGATCCAGACTAGCCTTACACAGACGTTCCCTTTGGTTTAACAGAATTATCCTAAAATAAAATCTAACCAAATTTGTTAAAAATGTGCAACCCTTACAATTTCAGTTGTTGATTTAGCGCAACCTCTGATTTCTTGTGATAATGCTATGAACGTCTTAGTAATACTGACTTTTTCCCTAGCTATTCGACCATAACTTGATCTCTAAATTGCTGTAGCTCTACTTGTAGCGACACAAATATATTTCCTCTTCAAAATTCCCTGGTCCCGCTCTTTGAGGTTACCTCATTACTAAACATATGTACATGCGCATACATTAGGAGCAGTGTGCACATGACCCAGCTGTTGTCTTTCAAATTTCTTCCAGTTTGTTCACGAGTTGTTTCCTTTGAATTACAGGTGCAAGTGTAGGCAATTTCAATCCAGTGTGGGAACCGCTGACTCCACCACTGACAAATGCAACCTACCACGTAGAGAGATAACTAATGAGCGTGAACACATTTAACAGATATGGCAGAATAAATGCCAGACATAAATAGTACAAAAAGTTGGGGTTGATATTGAAAATATTATGGATTATAACTTTAAGTAATAAAATAGAAGAAAATGAATGTTAAATAAGATAACATTCTCTAAAATCTAAGATAAATCAACCTTTTTAAAGGCCTTCATATACTTATAACCATGATATACACATTATGCTTGTTACAGAGCAGTGTGATCAAACTTTGCATCTGGCACTGTTAACCAGGGGAAAGCTGGTCTCCTGAACAATTTCTGAAATCTACCCACAGCCCAATTAGCAGGGATGTTTAAAAGACCAGACTTGTGACCAGAAGGTTGGAATCCCAGCTGGGACGCTGCTGTGTATCTAAGGTACTTAACCCGAATTGCCTCAGTAAATATCCAGCTGTATTAACAGATATAGAACATACAATGGGAACACACTTACCCTTCATATGGGATTTAATGGGCAACATGAGCACACTGTCAGTTTTGCAGCTTTCTGCAAATAACTTCAATAACTTTGCAGAAATGAAAAGTTTGCTGCCATAAAAGCAGCAACAGCAGAAGGCTATGTATTATCCCAGAGGCGGCCATTACTGTGTCTTTGTCCTAACGGGATTCACAGTTCACTCTATCGGACTGCAGTCATTTGTATTCTGTTCACACGGCACTGATCATCTGCCACCATCTGCATAGTTTTATTGCCTGTGATCATGTTGCTGTTCAGAGGGGCTGTCATTATGCTTTACAGCATTGTTAAAGCCTGCCTGGGTGCAGCATCAGAAGAAATGGCTCATTCAAACATGGCTCTCCCCTCAGTATCACTATGTAAATGTCTAGATCAAGGCTTACAAAATACACCTCTTCTGCGCACAAGTGCCTCAAGACAAAACTGACCAGCACTTTTGCGAAGTGATACACAGAGTCACTGAGGCAAGGCTGAATTTAAAAGGTCCACATTTTCCAGAGCTGTGAGCAACAAAGACTTCTGACTTTTTATTCTTCATTAGACACACAAAATAGACATACACATAAAACATCCCCTCATACAGCTACAGTCCCGTCATGCAGCTGCTTATGTACTCTATAATGTAAATTGCTTCAATGTGAAATACAACACACCCAGGGTTAGGAAAGGTTATGACATATTACCTATTCAATGTAGATAAATCATGCTTTTTAGTATGCTGTGGAAATAAAAATATTGAACTTCTTTGAATAATGACTTTCCAGTGATTTAATGCTGAAGTCTACTTCCTCTTGAGAGTCCCAGGTGCTGGCACTTTGCATATTGTTGTGAATAACATCCGTTTGTGTGATGGGGCGAACCTTGCATTGCCCCTTTGGCAATGTAAAGCAGCCCTTTAGTGCGAATCACATAGCCAGAGGTTATCGCTTCATATTCTTCAGAGGCAAATCAAAGGCCTGAAAATGTAATTATTTAACAGACAGTCGACTATTTTGTAGACGTGCTAAACAGTTTAAATTCAACTTATCTGCAGCAGTGCTTCTAATAGTTTGAATCATGCTATTAGTATGCCATTAGTAATGTAATGCTTATAGATGAGGTGCAAGGTTCTTACTTTGCAAGAAATAAATGCTACAAGTTTACTCTGTAAACAGGATGGATTTCCTTAATAAACGTACCTCATGAGTCTGCAGAGTTGCCTGTTCTGTGTTTTGAGAAAATACACTTTTTTGTTCCCATATTACCAGTAACACACTTAACACAAAATCCATTCCTCAATGGTCTGTGGCTGTGCCTGTTACTTATTCAATTGTTTATTAGGTAACTTTTTATTTGAAATGTCTACTACCTAATACTACTACTACTACTATGACTACTATCAGTTAAGGCTATTGTTTTTCTCTTAGCCAGGGCAACAGGGAGGAAACTAACAAGCCATGCTGAACAGATAATCCAAAACACTAACCCAGTAGCAAAGAAAAAAAACAAGGCATTCTCATGAACGGGTCCATATGATATCGTACGAAAGTTTACGCACACCAAAACGTATGATATCCTACGAAATTAGGAGACTGCTGGCTGGTCACGTGATGCCGGCTGGCTACGAGCAGCAGTTGCTAGTTGTTTAAGCCGCTACAGAGCTCCGCGAGTTGCTGCCCCTTTCAACAGAGAATACGATTCAATTCAGTCCACAAAATATGAGCATTTTGCCGTGACGAATGTTAAGGTTAGGCACCAAAACAACTAGTTAAGATTAGGAAAACTATCGCGGTTTGGATTGAAACACTCCCAAGGAAAATGCATTTCCTGGATGAAACTTGCCAAATGGTTCCATTGACAAGACCAAAGTGATCTGTGTGTTTTGTCGTTGTGAACTGAGCTATCATCGCAGCACGTCCAGTCTGAAATACCACTTAATGGACAAGCACACAGCTGATGCGAATTCTCCATCCTCTCGTCAAAGCCAGGAGACAAAAGCACAAAGCAATCCGATACACTTTTCCGTATTGATAAGAACTTTAAAATGAGAAAAAATAATGGGACAAACATCAATCAAGGGACATTTAGAATAGATAAAAATGTTTGATTAATTGCGATTAATTGCGAGTTAACTATGACATTAATGCGATTAATTGCGATTAAATATTAAATTGTTTGACAGCACTAATTATCGAGTTATCTTTCGACAGTGTTTTTGCCAGTTAGACTTAAACATTGAATGGAATAGATATTGCAGGCAAATAAGTATCAGCAAAATGAAGCCGGACTGTAATTTGTGGCAAGTTTAGAGAATGAGGAGCAAAGAAAAAGAAAGCGGTGGGCTCAGGAAGGCCTATTGATTTCTAAAATACATTCTAAAAGGTCCCCTGCCTAACTTTAGCTTGACAGCTGGATTTGTGAAGACTTTGAACTACTCAAGAACAAGGGTGCTGAGATAACTCCTAAAAAGACAGTGCTACTGTGGACTGGGCTAAGAGGGCCTTAAGGAGACATTCAGAAACAGTCAAAGACTTTGTTTCAACCGGCACGGAGGGCCAACCGTGGGCCACAACCATTAATGGTATGGGAGGATGCTGGAAAAACACTTGGCCCAAATTTGCATGTAAAAAACGCCGATGGCACATTCGGATAACAAGACAACAGAGGAGGAGGAGGAGGAGGAAGAAGAAGAGGCTGGGTGGGAAGAGTCAGCAGCATCTTTAATAATACCAGGGAAAACTCAGAAAATGAAAACTCTGCCTATAGGTATGGGGCTAATTAACAAAGTTTTGTCTGAGAGAGGAATCGGGGGCAAAAGAGAATGGTTAGATTCAATATTCCCCAAAGATTGTCTTCAAAGCTTAAACCGAGGATATTAAATGCATCAGAAATAATAATAATGCGAGTGTGTGTGTCACTGCTGGCGGCTTCCGTCTCGCTCTGACGGTAGGCAAGATGTGTGTGTCTGTGTGTGTGTGTGTGTGTGTGTGTGTGTGTGTGTGTGTCTGTGTGTGTGTTAATATCCACTGTGTGGGAAGGATGTGTTAAACTCATGAAATACTGTATTGTTCACAATCAGTGAACAACAGTTTTCATGAAAATGAAGAATATTTTCATACAGTATATGCATATATTCACCGCCAACACACACATTTCCCCCTACATGGGACCTAGGCCCTGGAGATCCCCCATTACTAATTAAAACTCTTGACAAACCGTCTGTCTGCCTGGGACATGGTCACCATAGGGCCCCGGCGTGTTGATGAGATGATGAGCAACGCAGATGAGCAGAAGTTTATTTTTTAACACATTCTCCTCTTGTCAGAAGGCAGCCACATTTATCTCTACATTAATTGAACCTGCTTGTGCCATTCTTTCAATTCATCACAAGTCAGGACAGCTAGGCTCATGTAAATGTGCTCTCAGAGCAGCTTGCCTGCTGCTCTGTCAACACATAATGCACCATCCAGCTTTCTCTCTATATTCATTTTCTCTGTTGCATATCACTCCACAAAGAGTTACAGGTTCAGTTCACCAATTTACAAAAAAGAAATTTCCGTGTTTATCTCTAAGGATATCCAGCCAGTTTGTTTTGACAACAAACAAACAGGAAAATAGGATGAGGTTGCCGATATTCTTAATCCCACCAAAAGAACACAACTAACAAATAATTGATCCTACAAGCATTGTCTGTGTATCCAAGGCCTAATATATATCTTATTCCTCTGTGTCAGAGCTCCATTGTTGTCCAAAAAATGGGGGGGTTCAATGAAACAGCACATTTGTGTGACGTTGTGACAAAGCACAAGTAGACTTTATATTTCAAAATTACTGTTTTCCATCAGATCGTTTATATATATCAACGTTTCCAACCGCACTTGAAGGCAGCTTTAGGAGGGAGGGAAAGAAAAGAGACGAGTGAAATAGAGAGAGTGCTTTGTTTTTGTAGGAAACATTTAACTATTACCATAGACTGTATATATTAACAGTCTATGACTATTACACAAACTCCCAGGCAGTTCAGTGTTTGTTTTTGGCTTTTTACCCTCATGGTGTTTTTAAAACTTTCTTGTGGCAGCGATGAAGGCAGTGATATTTCCCGTTTACTTTACAGGATTCTCAAACTGCCTCAAAACACACTGATAAGTCTGATCGCTGGTTACATGACTGGCCACCGCAGAGTGACGTGGGGTTGCGTTTCTCATAAAATGTAGTCGGTCTCAACTTTTCGCCGCAAGCCCGCTGCATTTGATTGACTGTCCCCCCTGTGGCAACCCCCGCCGCAGCCTAAACGCACTACTTCAAAATTAATGGAAAGACCTGCGTTTTTTGCTGGACCGTCGGAGGGCCAACGCAGGCAGTCTGAACGCAGCCTTAAACTGTAAAAACGCACTTTTCCCAAAAAGCAACGGGTCACAGTACACAACACTCTCTCTCTCTCTCTCTCTCTCTCTCTCTCTCTCTCTCTCTCTCTCTCTCTCTCTCTGTTGCTGTTGTAGCTGACCGGGAACCTGCAGGTGGGTCTTCCAGCTAAGGCGTTTAATTTGCGCTCGCCATATTCTGACTGACTCACATGCCAATCAGCTAGTTGTGCTAACCTTAGCACATGTTGCTAATGGCTTACGGCTGAAAGTTTCCTGGCGGAACTTGCGCTTGTAAACTTTGGTTCAACATTACATGCATCAATCTACATACTGTTAATATGCGTGCAGCTGCTTGCACCAAACCAGGAGCCCTGTACCGTGACAGTTCAGCAACAATACACAAACCGTTACAGACCTACCAAACTTTTTAAGGGGAGTTTTTAGGTGTAGTTCGCTTCCCGGGGGAAACTAAAGAGGTTCACCCAGGAAATGTGTGTTCTTTGGGAGTGTTTTAATCCAAACCACAATCTATTTCCTAATCTTAACTAGTCGTTTTGGTGCCTAATCTTAATTTTTGTCTCGGCAAAATGCTCACATTTTGTGGACTAAATTTAACTACAATCTCCACTGAAACGAGCGGCAGCTTGCAGTGCTCTGTACCTGGTTCAAAGTCACTCATTTTCGGCTAAACACATCTACTAACTACCACTGATACGAGCTGTAACGGAGGTCCGTAGCCCCCATTGCGAAGCTCTGTAGCGGCTGAAACAACTAGCAACTGCTGCTTGGCGTCATGGAGCTCGTAGTCAGCCAGCGTCACATGACCAGCCGGGCGGTCTCCTAATTTCGTAGGTTTTGGTGTGCATACATTTTCGTACAATATCATACGGACCCATTCATTAGAATGCGTTGTTTTTTTTTCTTTGCTACTTTACGGGTTAGTGTTTTGGATTTTCTGTTCAGCATGGCTTGCTAGTTTTCTTCATGTTGTAAAACAGGGGCCTTAACTGACAGTAGTCATAGTAGTAGTAGTAGTAGTAGTAGTAGGTAGTTGACATTTCAAATAAAAAGTGACTTAGTAAATTAAAAAGTTTTAACTTTTTTTGTATTAATCCACCACTACAAATAGTTCCCAACAAATGCACTGTTTACTGTTTGAGTAATATTTTCTAAAAGCTACAGTGCCTAGCTCTTTTAGAAAACTTTTGGGTCTTTAAACGCCAGGAGGAACCAATGGGCTTGAGGCTGAGTGCCACGGAGAGGGTAAGAAAGTCCTGCCAATATAGACAAACTAACCCAATGCTTCCTTTTATGTGATTTGTGACAATAAGAAAAATCACATGTAAAAAACATATAACACCAACATATGTCTATGAAAAGTGTCCCTATTACTCTGTTTTTGTGTTCTGTGTTTTTAATGCTGTGAGCAACAGAATTCAAATTCTATTTACCTCCACTGTATTCTGATGAAGGCAGAAATCTCTCCAAACCTGAGCAAATATAACTTAAAATGATCTAAATAGCTAAATAGCACTAAATGTCTAAATGTTTTTTGTAATTTGGGTGAACCCAACCTTTAATAATCCTATCTAAAGTTTATAATACTATATGGTTGACTGTTACTGTAGCTGCAGCAAACACTGGTATGGTACGCTTAGTAGAGCTTATCCTTTGAGGCAGCCTTCAAATATCTAAAGCCGATTCAGCATGGCAATAAGTGAAGAATTACCATGGAAGCAGTCATGATTCAAGCCCTTTAGGTTTCTTTCAGCAGCTTGTTTACAGTCGGGTTTGCTGAAGGTTGACCCCAGCTGTTGTCAACCTTGAGCAGGTCTCTGACTCTAGGCCTGTCCCGTCCAACGCCTCCGTCCATTTGTGGATCTTGGAGGGCTGAGGGGTCAGCTCTGTTCTTACACCGTCAAGCCCCCTTGCCTGGATCCTCACTCTGCCAACTCCACTTACTGTCTCCTGCCCCGTCTCCAATCTGCTGCTACCTCCGACCGACCCTGATACATAGCAGAGCACGGCAAGACATGTTTCCCTCTCAGCCAGTAAGGAGGGTTATGTGTTGTGTTATCTCTCACTATCTGTGCCTTTCTCCATTTTTTTCCCTAACTGTCGACTCACATCGCATTACAGCTGCGTGCTATAAGACTCGAAGCCATTGCAAAGAATCAGCTTCTATTAGGTCGCCTATTATCATCCCAAATCAGTCGCATTTTAGCATTTAAGTGTCGAAGGTTCACGCTGAATTTTCCAGCACCGTGCCTCAAGGTATAGAAGGCACATCAGGCAGCCGCCGATAACATGTTCTCTCTCTTTTCTTTCCCCCCTGCTTCTCTTACACGCTGACTGTTTGTTAAATTACAAGGGATTTCACAAGGCCAGAGTTGGGTGTGATGAAATGCTTGCTGAAGAGTGCCTGGCACTAGCAATAAATGTTCCCAATGTTCAGTGTTGCATTGTGCAACAAATATTAAGCTAATCATCAGTCACTTTTGTCTTCTAGGCAACACTGGCGCCCTCTTTATAATCCTATTTACCATTTCCAGTGAAGCCACCCCTCCCGTACCCACTGCCCACCCCCTGCATCCACACACACTCCTCTGCCCACCCCCCTCCCGCCAATCCAACCCGAGGCTGTTCATCTCTAATGAAAGAGAAGATAACGCACAGACAGTCAAGATCACACACTTAGATGCCTGCCCTACATAGTGCCTTTTCTTCCACCAAATACTTCACAAGATGTCACTGACATTATTTAAAGTGATTACATTTAGCAGAAGTGAATGCCATGGAACAGCACAATTACTCTCATGGCAAATTTAGCCCTTTTGACAATCACCCCTACAGTTTTGCCCCCACCCCCAGCCCCATCACTGCGTGCATACACGCCCACCACCTTTTAACACAGACACAAACACACAATGATTGTCATCCATACCGTGAAAACTATGTTATATTATACTAATGGAAAACAAAGAAAACACTGGCTTATGTTTCAATCCATGAGGAAACATTAGCTGTCAGGCTGGTTCATTTCAGCAATTTGAGGATGCTGGTGTTGGCTCTGTTACTGCATGTTTACAGCATTTTCAGCATCATTACAACTTCATTTATAGATACTTGTTTTAGTTTTAGTTTATCTGGATTATAAGTTTTTTAAATTGTTTATTTGGCACGTTATAACAATGTAACAGAATACATATGGACTAATTTAATAAAATACATCAACATTATGTAAGTCAATGCACATCACATAAAGCAAGTAGTTGCAGCTATGGAACACGGATAGAAAATGTTGGTGCACAAAATTAAAATTACTATCTATGTAGAAAATCTGAAACATAGGCAGACATATACACAGACACGCACACATGTTCATTCTCACTTTGACGCACACACAAATAAGAGATTTCTTTCACAAGGACATGCAGAGCCTGAAGCCAGTGCTTAATTGCACCAGCTATCATTACATGGAAAATCAACAATTTTAAAAATACACCGAACACCTTTCATCTTCACCCTCCTCTAATCGCACCAGTAAGAGCCGTCTGGAAGGGAGCTTGATGTAGTCAAACTATCTAAACAGCGCCAGCGGGTGCCTCACAATCAGCACCACTGATGCAGATACTTTTGGACACGGCGGAGTGCTGCAATGCTGCCTCGCACTGCTGCCATCCTTTCACCATCTTGTCTCTAATCGGGAATCAGATGTGACCCGTGTGCCATGTTTGCCTGTTTCGCCCATGGTGAACAGCAGACAAATGAACCAGAATCGCAGACACCGACACAAATCTCTCCCCTCTGTGTTGGTCTCTATTCACTTTTGAATGGTGTTGAAACCAAACTGTTACGCGTCTTTGTCTTTGTGGAACAGCGAGGATGCACTTGTCTCCCTCTTTCCCAACTGAAGCGCTGCCCTCAGCCCTTAGGGAAATTATATAATGAGGATCTCTATGCCTACACTCTGCCTCATTTCAATTGTAAACGCTGCACACACCCTGCACTTTGGACCAGTGATAGTTGCATTATGGGCCGCGCTCAGAATATGACAGTCCATCATGTCGACACAATGTGCCACCTCACTTTTCACTGCTGTCTCATGCACATTATTTTACAGACTCTTTCTTTTGTTGTTGCGTTATTTGCTGCCATAAGAAGTTTGAAATGTGATTGCTATCAGTGATACAACAGCCTGCAAATGTGGTGCATATTAGCTAACAACACTAACAAACACTAGTTATACAAGTGTAAGCACACTAGAAACGCATTAAGAAATTGCTCAGTATTTTGGTATAATTGAATAATTGAACAGCACTGGAGAGGCTGAATGCAGCAATTAGCGAGAACAAGGTTGGCGAATGAGTGACATGCCGGGTGAAAGGTCAACTCGCATTTGAGACAGGCAACGGCGCCAAACTCCCAATTTACACACACACTGGCCCAACCTCTTAGCCTTAATATTGACAAATGCATAACAGCAGTGTCAAGTGCTCAAGGGTGATCTACTTTTTTCCTGATGTGGGGCTCCCTGGAGTACGCTGCAGAAACATATTCTCTTCAAACAATCCCAATGACAGCCAAATAGCCTGCTTGTCGCTTGTAAAAAACCTTCTAATGATGCGTGTCGAGGGAGCGCCCTGCCTTCTTGTAGCAGACGACTCCCCTGTGTACAAGGAAAAGCAGAGGGAAAAAATAATCATGTTTCCCCCAAATCATTCCTCCTCATGAAACCCAACGACACCCGAGCATCTAAACAATCCTCTCCTTCTCTCAGGATCTCTCGAATTTCCTTCCTTCTGCTTTTCTGATCTGCCAAGTCAACATTCATTACAATAACCATTAAATTTCCATTTTCAAACAGTATTTGCACATATGCGCAGACTGGAATATCTATTGGAAAAAAATTGGACATGATAGGTACATGAGTAGAAGCACAGGGGTCTTCGTGCTGCTATTGCATCAATGGAACATGGAAGCAACTGTTCCATCCCTGTGCATACATTTCAGGTTCCCCCTTCGCCTTTCATATTATAATTAGAACAAAAATGATAGGAAGTTGGATGTTTGCTGTCTGGGACTTAATGTTCCCTCATGAAATATTGTGGGGAGGAGACAAAATTACATGCATGTATTTCTAATATTATTTCTTCTGCAATATTGTAGTGTCGGCCACCAGACTACACATTTTAGGTTTGAAATGCAACCAACTAATCTTGGATATTGGTATTTTTAAAGGGTAATTGATTGGTATTTCTATTTATATATTAAAGGAATATTGTTAGTTAGTATATGGCTGCAACTAAGGATTGTGTATTATTTTAGTATGTATTATGAATTAATTAATAATTTGGTCGATTAATAAATCTCAGAAATGAGTAAAAAAAATGTTGACATTGGTCGTTTTGTCCTAATAACAGTCCAAAATCCATCATCTTTTCATATTCTCCTTCATCAAATTAAATGTTTGGCATTAATGCTTGAAAAATGGCTTACATAACTAAACAATTATCAAAATATTTGCTGATTCATTTTCTGTTGATTGACTAATTGTTTCAGCTCTATTTTAGTCACATTTCTATGAGATGTAACTGCTGCTATATCTACATTCCATTTCACTATTCACCTAAATTAACCACAATTAGACCATGTGTAACTATCATGATGATAACAGTCTCAAATGTTATAAAACAGTAATTTGCCAAGAAATTCAGTGGTTAATAAGATCATTAGAGAAGCAATAGAGCAGTATCTTGATCTTGAGGGAGCAAGCTAGTTCAATGTCAGATCACAGAGCCTCTATTAAAAACATATCTTTTTCATGTTCACTGAACAGATGACAGGGCGGCCAATGAGAGACCAGGAGGCTCCATGTCTTAATGCTAAGAAAGTGGGAGTGCTAACGGGTCCTGATTAGCTCCGTTTATCTCTAATTAATTACCTTTACCTAATTAGATGCTCTGTTTCAGCTAGACATGGAGTCAAGTAGACTAGATTATTAGTGTGCTCATCGGGACTTTATAAAGGGCTGAAATTAATGTTACGTGCAAAAGAATCCGCTGCTTTAATTGCACAGGTGTTGCCTTATGGCAACACTTCATCATCCACCGGCTCCCCAAGATTTTTAGCAGGGATTCATTCAAAGGGACTATTCTGTGAACTGCACCATCGAACAGCTCATTAGTTAGGCTTGTTATTGTATTATTTATTACATTTGGCCTTCCCCCATTGCCCATATTGATTCATAGGTCCTATTTTTTACCTCTTTTTCTCCTTGGCTGTCTGTTATTTCATAGCCAGTTAGTGAGTCTAATTTCAAAGCCTGTTTTCGCAGAACACCAGAAGCCATAAAGACGGGAGAAGTGGAAGAGTGTGTTTTCACACTAGCGTCTCTTTTATGAATAAAAGCCCCAACACATTTTCAAATAGCTTTCCTTGATAAACAAGAAAAACACAACACAAAGACTGTAGATGGGCTGGCAAAATTAATTTGATGATAACTAACTTAACATTGATAACATTTGAATCCCCAATGTGGGTTTTGTGGACAATATTTTGAGAATACACAAATATTTGTGAAGAGTTAGGCTAACAGATCTTCATTGTGACCCCAAATATACATAATATACACACAGTATATTTAAAAAATAAACTTCCCAATTACTGCTACCAAATGCTTGTCAATATTATTTTGAAGGTCACATTCTGCAACTAAAAACCCTGTCAATCCATTGAATTTGAGAATGTGTCATGCTAACCTTTAAGGGCTACACCAAGCTAGCACAAAAGTGTGTATAAATACCAGAAAACAAAGTTATGTTAAAAAGAATTGTTAAACTTAAAAGAGTAGTTTGACACTTTGATAAATATGCGTGTGTGCTTTGAGTTAGATGAGAGGATCAATAGCATTCTTATATCAGACCGATAAGACTTCAGCCAGCAGCCGGTTAGCTTAGCTTAGCACAAAGACTAGAAACTAGCAACTAGGCTCTGTTCAAAGCTCACTTGACACATTTCTTATCATTGGACAGAGCCAGGCTAGCTGCTTCCAGTCTGTGTGCTAAGCTAAGCTAACCGGCTCCTGGCTCCAGGTACATATTTACCATACAGACATCAGTGGTATCAATCTTCTCATCTAACACTCAGCAAGAAGGCGAATAAGCATATTTTTCTCAAAATGTCGAATAATTTAAAAAGCTTTAAGCTGATCTGCACCACAGTTTAGTGGAATGAGGGTTATTCATAGTAATGTAGCATGCCTAACAATTGCCTAGCATTGAAGCCCCAGAACAAACCTTTTCCAAAGCTGCCACATCCACATACAGTACAGGCCAAAAGTTTGGACACACCTTCTCATTCAATGTGTCTCTTTATTTTCATGTACTTAACAAAAAAGTGTGAAATAACTGAAAACATGTCTTATATTTTAGATTCTTCAAAGTAGCCACCCTTTGCTTTTTTTGATAACTCAACAAACCCTTGGTGTTCTCTCAATGAGCTTCATGAGGTAGTCACCTGAAATGGTTTGCACTTCACAGGTGTGCCTTGTCAGGGTTAATTAGTGGAATGTTTTCCCTTATTAATAAAAAAGCAAAGGGTGGCTACTTTGAAGAATCTAAAATATAAGACATGTTTTCAGTTATTTCACACTTTTTTGTTAAGTACATAATTCCGTATGTGTTCATTCATAGTTTTGATGCCTTCAGTGAGAATCTACAATGTAAATAGTCATGAAAATAAAAAGGAAACGCATTGAATGAGAAGGTGTGTCCAAACTTTTGGCCTGTACTGTAATTTAAAAAAATCACCATCTTGATTGTTTTGGGTAACAGTGGGTCCTAGCCAGTATATGTAAAGTCAAGGATGCATCATCAAACTAAAAGAAAATAGAGAATGATACAAGACTGTACCCATGTATAGAATATATGTAGCAGTGCACTGTCAGTTTAAAAATGTTTTAAATACAAGACAGTATTCATCACAGACATCAAACTGAGATGGCTCGGACTATTAACATTGTATGTTGAACAGTAGATGTAAAATAAGATACATGAAACAAAGAAAAATGCCTTTAATTGGCAGTGGCAGCGGCTGAAGCTAAACCTTTTTTCAATCCGACTGTGATAGGTTTCTCTACTCATCGCTCTTCAGCTCCACCAGCTGTTTTTTTGTTTTTCCGTTTTCTCCCCCAATCTCACATCGTGTTGTTCTGGGGAAAAAGCGAAGCTGACAGCTTGAGGAAGTCTGATGTCCTGGCACTTATAGCCCTGGCGAAGGAGTGGATAATGCAGTGAAGTGAGGGACATGGAGAGAGAGAGACAGAGAGAGAGAGAGAGAGAGAGAGAGAGAGGGAGTGAGAGCCTGAGGGAAGCAGACTACTGTACATGCATATGGTCCTCTCCTGGTTAGCTTCTTCACTGCTTCCTCCTCACCACTTATGGCCCCCCGCAACCCCGTCTTATGGCACCTTTGCCAATAAGAATGGGCAAGGCAGCTGTAACCAAGCATGCTTAAGGCCACTGACCTGGAAACGTGGCTCAACCTAGCAAGCCCACTCACTAGCCCCTCCTGGATTTGAATGGCCGGGAGAATGTGAACCCCCCCCCCCCCACAATACTTCATATCACACTGCCCCTAACTCAGCTTACTGGCAGTGTTATTATTGTCCTAAATTGCATGTGCAAAGACTCAGTCTAAATATGTATACAAGCATGACAAGGCAGAATAAAATGTCAATATCCTCCAACACATTTTGTCACGTTAGCATCAAGTATCAGCGTTAAGTGATCGCTTCAAAAGCTTCGCAAGTCAAGAGTCTATGTTCAAGGGTTTTCTTTACCTTTATTTGGCTGTGATGGACATATTAAGAAAAATTTACGACTGCAACCCCCCTCCCATATTTACTTTATTTCATCACGTCTGTAAGATATCACACAGTGACAATTTCTTTACAAGGCACACTTCAGATTTATTCAACAATAGCCTATCACTTCAGAAATTTCTCTCAGAGAAGAGAAAACGAACATGCCATGTTTGTTCAATGGCTTGGAATGAGTGAAATTAACAAAGATGATGTGACACTATCTGTCATCAGCCATTACAAATCAATGGGCTCTCCACCTGCTCGGGCATATTCCCAGTGGTTTTACTTCCTTAAAAGTACAGCAGGTATTTTAATGCGTGATGAAAGGCTCGTTTCAGCGAGCATGAAATATGAGGGACATGTGACGACTGCGATGCGACCTCCTGTCTCAGAAGCTGCTTGCGGAGACGAGATGAGGAATCAAGCGTCACTTTTGAGATGTGACGACGGGCTTTAAACTGAAGTATCTTAGCTTGAGTCACGTTTAGAAACAATTAGAGCCCATTGATGTTTGATGGTGGAGTGGGGGACTGCTCATTTTAGACGTTTAGCATTTCAAGTAGGCTGACATATTCAACTTAAGACAAAAAGGCTGTATTCTACTGATAGTGTAATGACAGACATTGCTTTAGCTTGTCTTACACCTGCGTCATAATCAACCTACTTCAGCATAAAACAAGTAATGATGACCTAAATTTGCTCCATATCGTACATTGATGTTACTTCTTTCATTCTATTATGATACATATACATATGACAACATGGCACTGATTTGAAGTAGGAAAGGCCCTCTGCCAGACAAAGGTCACTCAGCCAAGAGCACAGAGAACATTCTCCCATCCTATTTCTTTAGAAGTGTGGGTGGAGCGTAGGGGTGTCTCTCACACTCTCTCTCCCTGACACACTCCCGCCGCACTGCTGTCCTCAGCATCTCCGTGGGGCGGTGACTAATTGCCCCCGTAAATCACTGTGCGGGCCGTGCGATCCTCCGTTTATTTTTCCTGACAGTAATTTAGTGCTTGCTCTTTTACACACTTGTCATCGCGTGTTTTTCCTCACATTAGAGGCTGGTGGAAAAAGGACGGTAATTAACGGTGCGACGCGCGCTCGCCATGGCTCTTTCATCATAGTGTGATAATTGTGCTCCTTGTCTGTCACGGTAACCTCTCAGTTTCCCCTGGAACTTCCTCCGTGCTATTTGTCAACCCTGAGAAATAGGGAGGATTCTGGGGGCCCGGCTGCGATTCGGCTCGCCTCGCTACCTGTTTTCCTATTTGTATCAAGACTGGGTCATTTATATTTCACACACAACTTGTCAAAAATATTAGCCTCATCCTGCACAGGAAGATAAAAGATATATGGTAAACACACCTGAGTGCTTGATAGCTGAGAAGTTTCACACCCTCCTCTGCTTTTTATGTCCTTAGTCTTTTTTATTCCTGAAAGGAGGGGAGGTCGCAGAGGAGTTGGCAGGGACAGCCTAATAAACAGTCCTTCCATTCATAGTGCTGAGATGCAAAAGCCAGGGCAGTGGGGATGGGCAGAACAGCTGAGACCATAGCAAACCCATTCAATTAACTAATCTATTTACAGGAAAACCCAGTTCACTCGTCTCCTTAGAATTTACTGCAGAATAATGCAGTGTATATGCTGGAGAACATGTCATATTCTATTTTTATCAGCTGTGGGCAGGTGATTCACTGTCTACCTTGTTATCCTCTGCCGTTCCATGCTGGGGATGCACAGTATCCATCACCCATAACCTGCACCCCAGAGGTTAAGTCATCAATAACTTTGCTGCTGAAAATATTGCAGAGGACTTGGAGGTTTGCGTAAGGTCCTTTGACTGGCTGTCCACTTCCCGCTCCGTGTCTCCCTGCACCCCCTTCTCCCAACTTCTCCCGGATTTTTTAATATCTTTATTCTCCTGTCACAGACAGGGGCTAATGGGATGTGTGGTCAAGATTTCAGGATCCATCACTGGCTTGCTGAAGAATTAGCATGGGCCCCATGCATCACCTGCCAGAGCTGTCAAGCCTGCTGTCTACCGCGCTTCATTATAGCGTTGGCACTGTGCTGCCTGTCTCCCCTCGGCGCTTGCTTCTCCCCAGCCAGGAGCCACGGGCCGGGAAAAAAAAATAAAAGGCACTACCACGCCCCTCAATGTCAGCCCTGGTCACCAGCCACTAAATTAGGATACACCGTCGTGCTTTTAGAAATTAGGGAGAGGAGCGGACAGACCTTCTGTCGGCCCGAGGATGCTCACAGAGACAAGCGATTCACCCTCCCTCCTCTTATCCTTTCACTCCTCCTTCTCTCTTTGACATAGCTTTAAGTGTTTTTTTTTTTTTTTTTTTAGAAGGAAAAAGTCTTTAAAAACTATTAGGGTAATTAAGCAGCATTTGGCCCCTGTTGCGCTGAAGGAAATATTTGATTACTCATGTCCCTCTGGTTGGGAGTAGAGGGTACTGCTCTCATTTTTTGGTGGCTAACCCCCTTGTGCCTCATTCAGAGCCTGGACCCGGAAAACCCCCTCGAGAGCCATTCTTTATGTCTCCTCTGCAGCGCAGATTAGACCAGCAGTGCTAAGAAGGTCACAGTGAAAATGAAGAGAGCAAAGCAGGACTACAGCTGGGGACCCTACCCCGGTTCTTTTCCCTCTCCCTCTTATTAGCAAATCAAAGCTGCCTCCAGACAGATTCACACTCCTTACCTGATTTTGTCCTTTTCCGCTAATCACATAGCCACTTTGCCTTGACTGACAGTTTTCTTTATAATTGGCCCATGATCTGGCAAGGATCTAATAACCAGAAAATCCCCTCTGAGGGTCTGCCGGGCTTGGGCGACCTGTCTACACACACACACACACACACACACACACACACACACACGCACACGCACACGCACACACACACACACACACACCGTGCTTTCACCATCCCCCTAACACCATCTGCAAAGGGCCGTTGCCATGCCACACTGTTTGTGCACAACAGCGGCGAGCTAATCTTAACGTTCAATAATGGTGTGAATATTCAATGAGTAGCCCAGGCAGAGGATCCACAGTAGCACACTCTAATTACTGTTCATTTGCCAGAGTATCAAAGCCTAATTACTGTTCATTTTAATGCTCAAGAGAAAAGGGAGGAGAGTCAAGGCAGGGTTAGAGGAAGATGCCCTCCAGAGATCAGCCAGTCAGTCTTTATCCGTCTCTTTGGCTGTCTCTCTGCTTACAGCCAGTTCATTGTCTTTGTGCGTGCCAGCGCTCGTGTCTGTGTACATCCTGCATGTATTCCTACGCCTGTGTGTTTTATTGTGCGGGCAAACATTCTGAATTTCTTCAAACAAACACGTTAATCAATCACAGAGACAGCTTAGAGGAGAGAGAAAAAAGAAGACATGAGAGCACGAGACGAAGGCAAGAGACAGGGTCCATAATCCGGAGCTTATTGTTTCTTTTCTCTTTTTTATCTGTTTAATGTGTTTTGGGTAAATATCAGACAAGGGAAGGGAGGGGACTGCCGTCATACTGTCTTTGCCTTCACCAGAAGAAAGCTCCTTTTTTTTCCCCCCTTCCTTCTCACCTAATCCTGACAGAAGCCACCACAATCACTATCTGCCACCCATTTGACAGTTTCTGTCACCAATTAGCAGCTAAATCAGCATCTCTCCAAACAAGAAAACGAGGCAATTTATATGTCTTATAAATTATTATTTAGCGCTTGTCTAAGTGGGTTTTCTTCTCTTTTCATTCACACTCTTATTCCTTCACATTAGAAAACAGATGACTGCATTGCAGTTGGCGGCTCACTGGTCCTGTCAGATCTTCGGGCTCCCCGCATCGGCGCAGGAGGCCCCTATGGGCGGGGAAATAAACCCTGTCTTCCCCTATCAGGAAGTTTGTCTTGTGAATTTTCTACCCCTTGCTCCACAAAATTTACAAGGCATCGACAACCCCTTTAATGAGGCACACCAAGCTGTTTGCCGGCTTTCCCCGTGATAGGATGTTAAATGAAAAGCTGCGTGCAACATGCGCGGTTTGTTATCATTCAATCTGCTTGAGACCGCAAACTGGTCATTATCCAGCCATTATTTCCCTTGATTTACAATCGCGGGTGGAGGAGGCAATCACTGGGGCTTGTTCTCCCCTCGGTGGGACGGATTGGAACCAGCTTGAAAATTTGCATTTACATGATCCGGCTGAGCAGCTTATTAGATCTGGATATTTATTTTCCACTTAAACCGGTGTTTGATTACACTTTAATAAAGAACAGGAAAACCACTGAGCTGGCTGGGACTAACTGATCCTGCCCAGTGGTTTCTTAGGGATTTTGTGTAATGAAATGAGAGGGACAAAAGATAAGGAAGCTTAGGTAGTTTATAACAGAGACGCAGATCAAGATGATAAGTAAGACGAAAACAACAAGGGGATGCAAGGGGAAGACCCTGCAAAAATCATATCCATTCCCTCAACACGCCTAAACAGTTATTGTCTGAGAAAAGGCAATCATTAAGGATAACAAGGAGATTCAAAAACTAACATTCAGATCAGACAAAGATACTACTTCTGACAGGTTCAATCTGCTGTTAGGAAGGAAATACCAAACATCCAACCTATAAAATATGTCATGATCCACAGCAATGGCAACAAACAACACTGCAGAGGCTTCTCTGTGCAGTACCAAAGTTTAACATTCAACAGAAGGCACAAGTCTACATGAGGACCAAGTGAAGACGTGAATGGATTCCACCCAAACAGTTTAATACTGTTGAGAAACTGTGAGTGCTCAGTAATGTAATACAATAAAATTCAACTAATTGCGCCAAGTTATAGAAAAAGAGCATAATGACATTGACTAAAGAACAAAAAAGATGTGTTGGAATTGTCGGTTAGAAAAAGTGTCCCATAAAAAATGCCTGTCACAATATCATATCATCAAATTGCTTGTTGTGTCCTCACAATTCAGAAGCTGGAGCCAGAAAATATACGCCTAAAATGATTTAAAAAGAATTATCAATTATCTAAATGATTTGATGATCAGTTGTTTGTTTCATGTGCTCTAGGGTTGTTGATGTGACAATATAAATATAAATATGTATATATATATATTGCGAGACAATAGAAATGTCTCAGCTGTTTTGAGTTTTCAATTATGTTTCATGACTATTTTATGACTTTTTTTGGATTTACAGGATGTATATTGAGATGCCCTGTATTTAAAGATCCCCTCCAGACATAGTATAAAGTTTCTAGAAATAGCCTGCTTTGAATAACGTTTTTCAAAAGTTTTTTTTTTTTTTTTTTTTTAAACAAACATTTTGTTAAAAAAATCAAATTTACATCCATTCCTTCTTCTTCATTGAATTATCTAGAAACAAATGCAAATATTGTTCATTTGAAAAGTCTGGTCCATGGTGTGTCCTCAGTATATGTATGTGCAATGGTTTCAAGTTTTCACATCACACTTGCGTAAGTTGCATAATGGACCATGAATGGTGATGTCACAAAATCCTGCTCATACATGGGGGGCCAAAAGCTGGCATCCCCATGTGAATTTCAAGAAAGTTTACTGTCTCACAATGTACAAAATTAATTAAATAATAATAAATTTAAAATGACATATAAAGTCATGTGTGTTGTTGCTGCCGGGCAGAAACCTTGTATCTCCATATGTCGTCTTTTTTTTTTTCATAAATCAATGCAATTGGCCACCCTTTACATCTATTTGTGGGTTAGATTGACAATATTCTTGTCACTCAACAAAAGTATGGTCTGGAGTTTAGCCAAAAAACTATAAAATGGCTCAATGACGTTAGGGCCAGAGGTAAAAACTTGGGGATACTGGTTATTGAATAACTATTAACACTGACTGTACAAAAAGAAATCCTGTCCCACCTGACAGGACATAAGGGAATATAAAACAAATGAGTATGTCAACCAAAGCAAAAATGGAAAATACTATGAGACTAACGCCGTAATTGCTTATGGACATTTGCTTTAAGCCAAGTGATGTTACACTTGACTTAATCAATATTTGCCTTCAGAAGCCATTCATAACCAAGTCACAGTTGATGATTAAGTCACAATACTTGAGTGTATCTCTGGTGTAAAGTAAAAGGTCATGATCCGCGTTGGGGGCAGTGTAGGTGTGTTTCATGGAAACACTAGCTCATTTCTGGACTTCAAGATGATGCATGTGATCCAAACAATAGGCTTATTTATGCCACAGACACTAGAGCAGTGGTGGAATGTAACTAAGTAGATTTACTTAAGTACTGTACTACAGTACAAATGTTGAGGTAGTTGTACTTTACTTGAGTCTTTTCTTTTCATGCCACTTTCTACTTCTACTCCGCTACATTTCAAGAGATAAATATTGTACTTTCTGCTCCACTACATTCATTTAACAGCTTTAGTTACTAGTTACTTTACAAATTAAGATGTTTGCACACAAAAAACATGTAGTTTATAAAAAACTGCCCAACAATATAGAGGCCTACTAATCCAGCTGAAATGATTAGACCATTAAACACTTAGTTTGACAGAACTGTTTTACAATTTTCTGATGATACTTACATACTTTTACTTAAATAACATTTCCAATGCAGGAGTATTTTTTAAACTGTGGTATTAGTACTTTTACTTAAGTAATCTGAATACTTTTTCCACCACTGCACTAGAGGCTGCGCACCTCATAGACAATCGACAAAAGTTTGATACACAACACTTTCTGAAATCATAAACTTGACTTAGAACTTAAATGGGCTCACACACACACACACACACACACACACACACACACACACCTTTCCCCACGATTATACTATACATAATTCCTCTTTCCCAGTTCCTGTAACTACTGCTTGTTGTCCACCAAGCAGCACCGGCACATAGAGAGAAAATGCAGAGGTGAGCCTTTGGCCTGGAGTGCCCATCATTTAAGACGATCGACAAAATCAATAAAGTGAAGTATGCTTCCTCGCTCTTTTGGCTCTGTTCCCGGTCCTGAAGCGTTCCCTCAAGTAACCTACTCCAGCTGAGTTCTGTTACTGCAGCTCTTCCCCCACATGCATACATCCTCAACCACTCTGTCTTTCCCCTCAGCAAAGGAAAACTAAACCAACAGAAACTATATGGTGTAAAAGGAGCCGAGCCTCGACGCAAATGCCACACAACGATGTCAAAAGCTTCTGTTTTGGACTGAAACACTGTGCTATAGCACATCCACTTATCTAGTGGAAGTTGTTTATTATCGTTCCTCTATAAGTCATAATGGCATCACCTCAATTACAGGAGCAAACAATTAAGACATGTAATATATATATATATATATATATATATATATATATATATATATATATATATATAGAGAGAGAGAGAGAGAGAGAGAGAGAGAGAGAGAGAGAGAGAGCTTATTTAATATTGATTGCCAGTGGCAATGACTGACCAGTAAAAGCACCTAAATGGTGATGCAACATACAGAAACATTTTTATACATTTTTGTACATTGTTTCCACACGATGCCACAGCAGCTATTTGCGTATTTTCCCTGTTTGCCATTTTGAATTCCTGTTTTTTTTTTTTTTAAAATCATGATTAAATTGAATGTGAGGACAAGTGTTTGAGTCTACAGTCGTGCTGGCAGCTCTGTGAGGCTGTTTTGATATTAATGCCAATGCCAGCATGCTAACATTATCACAATGCTAACGTGCTGATGTTTAGCAGGTTTGATGTTTACCAGGTTAGCATGCTAGCATTTGCTAATTAGCACTACACACAAAGTGCAGCTTGGGCCGATGTAAAAATCTGTAGTTTTGCAGGTATTTGGGCCATAACTAGGGCATCCGGTGATATTGTGCTGGCAGGTGAACGAGGAGCTACAAGCGCAGGCGTCATGGAGGGGCACCGAGCGTCAGCGTGTACTGCCCGTGCTGCAGTCAAACAGAACCGGTGGTTGAAAAGTTTCCCTTTAATCGGAGCACTCACGCAAGTACGTAGCGGAGCCTAGATATTTTTGATTTATTTAAAAAAAAACTTTATCAACCACGAAAAGCAAGCAGGAGGGAAACCAAACTGAGTGACATGTTCTGTTTGTCTGTCTATCGATCTCCGCCATTTCGTTTCGGTACCGCACACAGACCAACAGCGCCACACCTACAGTACACATGCACAACAAACAGCACTATCCGTCCGAGAATATTAACTAATAACAATTAAAATTGTTGATGCATAATGAATAATCAACATGGGCAATGTTGGGGTTATGCATATATACAAACTTTAAAACACACAAAACAAACCTAACAACTAAGCAGTCAAATACCGATGGGCGTCGATTACCACGATGGCTCGAGATGAAAAGTCAGAGAATCACCAAAGTTGTTAGAATTCACTTGTCCTGGAGATTTTACCCACTCTCACACTATTTCCTATCCTCCTCTTTCTGATATAAATTAAAACACCGTCAAGTGAAAGGCACAATGGTAATGTTGTCAAAGAGATGCTGCTTCACTACAAAGCTCTCCTCACACACCGTGTACCTTTGTGCTGAACCATCAACAGTTTCAATAAATATCACAAAAGAGAAAAAGGTGCTGCTTTCCCTCGTTTTTTATTCCCAGTATGCCCAATTAGCTAGCACCTCGCTGGGTGAGCACTCTCACTATTGGTTACTGTACAAATAGGAGGGGGACTGAATAAATCTTGGGATTTGAAGTCTTTGATTGACACAGAGACATCCCCGGGCTGTGTACCCATCAACATTAAAGTATATCAACAGTAAAATATACAGTACAGGTAGGCTACTAAAAACTGCTGTTCTGAGTTATGAGCATACATGTCTTTGTGTCAGTGAGATAGATTAATTTCTGTCTAATTACCTTTAACATAGTAGTTATTCAGGAGCTGGCTTTTTTTTTTCTATTACTGTATAATTATTGTTGACATACCAGGTTAGCAGGCTATGGAGTAGGACTCAGTAGTGACATTTTTCATGTCAAGCACAACCTGCCAAAACAAAAGCATGTATTTGGATTTGTTACTTTCACATCCCCTGTTTCTGCAGGTTTCCCCATGTCAAATTAAAGACTTTTTTGACCTTTTTAAGACCGTTATGAATGAAATTAGGCGCTGCAGGAGCATTTCAATGAGCATTAGAGGGTAGCGTTACATTGACGTAGCAAAATTAAGACCCGTTTAAAATTATTAAACACCTAGAACACAATACTTCTGTGGATGTAAGACTTTTTAAGGCCTCAAATTTTATTTTTTAATTTTAAACTTTAGATTTTTTAAGGTCCCTTACACCAGAAATAGTTTAATAGTTTAATTATTTGCTTTCTTGCTAAGAGAGGAGAATATTGAAATCTCCCCATACTAAGGGTGGTATCAATCTTCTCGTCTAACTCTTTGCAAAAGGACAAATAAACACATTTCCCAATATGTCAAACTGGTCATATTCATTAAAGCAAAACGGTGAATTCCATCAGAAAATGGAATTAAAATAACTGTGTCACTGTATTGTTTCTTGACTAAACAATACAAGCATTGTTTATTTCATTCACCAAATGAATTCCTGTGGTTTTGGCTAAAGAAACATTTGACTATATATGCTCTATGTGTATAAGTGTATATAAGAGTGTGTATAAGAGACTTTAAAATACCTTTTTTGTCTGGGTTCTAATAAGTACTCTTTGAGGTGTGAGAGATGAGGGGGGAAACAAAGCTTGAGTCTGTAAGGTCAAATCTTTGGGTTCATAGACCCCGAGGAGGTAAATTGATTGTTGAGTGTTAGGGGAGGGGTAGGAGGTAAGCATTTAACTGCTGACAGACAAACTCTGGCCCTGCAGGGGAGAGCAGGCAGCACATTGCTTGACACCATTTCCACAGGCCTGTGTTCCACAATCCTCTTCTGTTCAATGGGGCAAGACCTTGTGCTTTTGTTACAATTAACCTATTAGGAGAAGCCTTTTATTCGCAGGTGATTCCACACTCCCTTGCGTGCCTCAATAACACTATTTTGATCTGAGGGACTACGGCCTACAGACATTTGCCAGATAAATTCTGTTGAAAAGTGGAAGATGTTTCATCAAAAGCGATAGGTCAGCACTATCAAAGCTTAACCACACTTTTTTTGAAATAAACAAAATTAACCACACTTTATATCCCTTGGATGGAATAAATGTGATGTTTCTGCAGTGTACATGGAGTATATGGCCTGCAATAAAAACAAATGACTCTTACCCTTGGTGAAAAAACATAAAAGTATTTAAAAATTGACCCCAAGGGTCTGCTTTGTCCGTGGCTGGAGGCATTATTATACCCCGGTTGTCACAAAGTACCCCCTCAGGTCATTACTCCCGGGCAGCCACAGACCCTTTGGCAGACAGAAGCTGAGCGCCATTATATGGGACGCAAAGAGGGGCTGAATGTAGCAAAGAGGAGAGGGGAAAGAGGGGGATGGACTGGCCCTGGATCTGAGGAAACGGAGATGTTAGCGGGAGATGGCACCGTTCTGATGTGACGTTTTCTGGGGCCTCGCCCAGACCTGGAAGCCACCCATTTGGGACAGGTTCTAGTGGTAGCTGGCATGTGCTGGCAGAAAAATACTTATATACTTAAATAATCAGGAACATAATTGCATATTTTTTCATTTCATCTGCTTTTCATTTGATGCATATATTCTCTTTAGTTAAGCTGTTTCCTCCTCGCCAGTTCCAGCCCATTGGAGTGCAGATGAGAGTGATGTGCTTTTTGTGTATTAAATCAAAGCAAAATCCCATTGTAAAATGCATTAGCATTACCTTTTTGAGGCCAAACAAACAAATATGTGTCAAGCCATGCAGCCGTCAAAAAGCTCACTGCATAATGTATACTAAAACAAAACATTAAGTCTTTAAAATCAAAAAGACGCAGAGCACTGTCTCTAAACAGTGGGTATGTGGACAGTGGCACATTTATATGTTGGTGTCACACTCCAGCACACTGGATTGGAAATGGGAAAAAATGACCTTCCAACACACTCGGAAGGTGTTCATGGCCATATTGGTTAAGTAGGGCTTCTGATTTTAGAAAAATGCAGCAGGACATCGATGTTCATTATACAGACAAGACAACAAAAGAGTTTTTAGGAACAAAGAGTGGCAATATTTTTGGCTAGCCATGTGTTTTAGTGTTGAAGTGGCTAGTTCAGGTTTGGCAGAGCATCACCAGGGAAGATGCTTTGCTGGTGTCTGTGTGCTGTGTATAGGGCTGGGCGATAAAACGATAACGATATGTATCGCGATAGACACGTAATCAATATCAATAGAAAATGCGGCAGATAAAATGTTCGATAACTTGTTTTTCTTCATCAGAAGAAACCAGAGATTGTGAAGCAAGTTTGGTTGCATGAACAAAGGCACTCGCTCTCTGGTAACCTAGCAACGTAGGGAGTGACACTCTAACAGCCAATCATGTAACAGTATCAAGTTTGGTTGCGCCACATCGCTGTCTCGTGTTCTTCAATAACAGAACCGGCGGCGTGGAGTGATAAGTGGAAAGTGAGTGCCGCAGCGAGCGAGGAAATTGTTGATAAAACAAAAGTCAGTATGGCAGTTTTTGGGGATTTTTTAAGTCTGAAGTCAGACCAATGTCGCCAGACCGTCGTCCCCACCAACACTGGTACTACCACAAACTTGTTTTACCACCTTAGCCGCGCTCACACTTTGAAGCACAGCCGTATTTGCCATCAACGTCCAACAACATCTGCATCTGCTACACGGCACAAGCAGCAGACCACCATGGAGAGGTACTCTGCATCAGCACCTTACTAAACGCTACAAAGAAATAACGGAGGCAGACATGTCTGTTCAGAAGCCAGGTTACCAACCTAGCACTAAACCTGCAGAAAATAGTTTCTCAGGTTTCTTATATTTAACATTTTGCACTATTTTATTACACTTTATGAAGCATTTCTTACTTATTCTTTAATTTTGCACCTTAATGTTAAGAGATAATTGTTAAGTGTTCATTGTGATTTTAGACCTATGTTTACATTTTAATTATTTGAGTGTTTTCCATGGTTGTGTTGACATTCCTACTTTATAACTGAGGGGATTATAATCAGGGGAAGGTTAAGTTTAAAATAAACATGTTTAAATTTAATATATTTTTCTCCTGGTCCTTATTTTAAATAGGTCATAAAAAATATCAATAATTATCGATATCGACCGATATGAAACACTTATATCGCGATACAGTTTTCAGCTATATCGCCCAGCCCTAGCTGTGTATTGTAAAATGGGATACTATGTATAAACAAGACTCAGTTTACAGTCATGCTAGAAGCTCTGTGAGGCCTCATGCTTTGGTTATACTCGCGCAGGCCTCCGTAGATGCCGCACGCTACGAGCATGCACAGAGACTCAATGCATTGTACGTTGCAGTATTCTCCGAAACACCAGGGGGAGTACAAACAATATAATCTGTGAATTAGCAGGTAGTAGTAGAGAAGAAGAGAGAGGAAGTAAGGGAAAGCCAGCTGCCTAATTATTAACGTTACTGTAGCTTATCTACAAGTGAAAATTACTGTCTGCCTCTTCATGTTACGAACACTCCTTCTATAAGGGTCATTGTTTAGCTTTAACAACGTATGTTTTTCCACGCTCTCCAGCAAAATGCTTCTTCTTTTCCCAATGTGGTGTCTCTCTCTGAACACATATTTAAGGCCATTTGACTACCTGTGGTCTGTACATGGAGAATCATGCAAAGGTTTGTACAGGCGAACCTGCTGGGCCAGTCTTCCCAGCCAACCATGCTTAAATGAAATGTGCAGCGCGCAGCAAGTAACAAAAATTCAAATTTAGACAGGCAAGCCACGACTACTTGCGAAGCCTTCATGGTGACGTGATTTTATGGCTTGCACACCTCGCCTTGTTATTTATTTATGTTGTTATTTTTGTCTCATCCGGGCTCGACTACTGTAATGCGCTCCTCATTGGGATCTCTGGCAAAAGCTTCCTGAAGCTGCACAACATCCAGAACAGCGCTGCCAAGATCTTAATGAGGGTGCGCAAACATGACCACATCACCCCCATCCTCAAATCCCTCCACTGGCTTCCGGTCTCACTCAGGATTGAGTACAATTTTTCCCTTCTCACCCACCAGTGCATCCATGGTGATGCTCCCCTCTACCTCAAGGAACTCCTCACCCCACAAACCTCCACACGTTCCCTCTGCTCTGGTTCAGCATATCTCCTGAAACCCCCCAGGACCAAGCTCCGTACTATGGGCGATCGGGCATTTTGCTCAGCTGATCCCAGGCTGTGGAATGCTCTCCCTGACCACCTGAGGACACCACAGACTGTGGATGCTTTTAAAGACCTACCTTTTCAGCAGAGCTTTTGGCTGATTTCTTACCCCTTTCCTTGTCCTTTTGTTGTTTCTTTTAGTTTTAATCAATAGAAAGGGTCTTTTATACTGCAGAATCCTCACAATTCACAAGTTTAAATGTAATAAAACATGATTTTACAATGCAAACATGCTTGGTATAACCAATTTCATATCATAGTTAGCAAATATGTAACTTTAAGCCTAAGTGCTCCATGCGCTCTCAGGTATTACTCTACAAGCTGAGCCAAAGTGAAAAGTGATTGGGTGATGGTATTTCAGAGAGAAAGTTACAATTTTCTGTTTTATGCAAGCAAGTTTTTATGATTTGTATCACTATGATAAGATGTAATGCCAGCAACGTGGATCCAATCTTGTACAGTATAAGCTGTTATGGAATTCATGCAAATGGCTCTGAGAAATCTCATCTGAGGAAATGTAGAACACTGTTGGTTTTTGTGTAATGACTCATTCATTACATCTTTGGTTTGAAGACCGGAGAGCCATCATGTACTGTGTTCTCATTGAATCTCTTCCCCTCTTCCAGAGCATCACATGTGCACGTCAGACCGTCAATCAAACATGACAGCTATTTACACTCACTGGGTGAGATGAAAGGTTCTGGCTCCATCACTCAGGCCCCGTTCACCTAAGAGAATAAGAAAGAAGACAGACAAAGCAGGAAAAAGGCCTGTACATTTTTATATTCTCGGCTGTCTCGGATGCTTTCCTATGGCAGAAACACCGACAGTGCACGCAAGTGTGTGAGTGTGAGTGTGAGTGTGTGTGTGTGTGTGTGTGTGTGTGTGTGTGTGTGTGTGTGTGTGTGTGTGTGTGTGTGTGTGTGTGTGTGTGTGTATGCGTGCAGAGTTATAGCAGAAACACAGACACACACACTGTTACTAATACTGCGGCGCGGGCCTTTGATGTTCAAGGTGCTGTATCTGTTGTGCATGTCTGTCCTCTCAAATCATTCCCAGCACTGGGAGTAAAACATGGAAACAAAGGCAAACAACATATCCAAAAGTGTCAAACGACACATCTGGTGTTTCATGTTAGCTGGATTATGGTGACATGGAAGCAGCTTCAGTCAGTTAAGATGCAGGACGGGCTAATTGACACTGGCTGCTGCAGGAGGCGAGAGGTTAGAGAGGCAGGGAGTATCCATCTCTGTCATGAACTGTCCTCCAGCAAAGCTAACTCTAATGAGACTGTGGATAAATAGTTAAAGGCTTCAAATTTACTATTTTAAAGAAGGATAATGATTCTAACCTAATGCACAGAGCAGTGGCGTCCACACAAAATGAATCAAACAAACAATTCTGATTAATCATTGAAGTCATTCATCAACAACCTCTGCAGCTTCTCAAATGTGGGAACTTGCAACTTCTGGCCATTTTCTATCATTCTAAATGGAATATCTTTAAACGTGAATCAAATAACTGAGCTTTCGCAGCTTGTTATGGCCATTTCTTACTATTTTTTGACATTTCGTAGACTAGGCTAAATGAATCAATTAATTGAGTAGTTGATAGATTGATTAATTAATGGAAAAATAATCATAAGTTGTAGCCCTATTTTCATTTTAAGCAAACTCCATGGTATCTTATGTTACTGATCAGAACTACAGCACAAATTTCAACTTACACTAGACATTCAGTATGCTACTCTTTTGAACATCAAGATAACAGACTAATTTAAAATATTATTAAACCCACATTAAGTGGTTTTTGGCCATATGAACTCAGTGGAATAAGCTGTAAACACTGACATCATTGAAAATATCCCATTATAAGGTTGATATGATACATATTTTCAGCATATTTTGTCATTAAGAGAAGATATTTTGTACTGGCATCAGATCTCGATACATGATGGACTGTGTCATTTCAAGCAGGTTTCAAGTCTCTCTTTCATGCCTTGCAGAAATAAATGGAACAATGGCTTCCGAAATGGTGAAAAAAAAAAATAAAAAAAAATACACTAATAATTTAGTTTGGGAAATTCATGTTTGGGAAATGGTCAGCACATACAGTATGTAAAGTATGATTTGTAGCAAATTGGCTAAAACATGCAAAAACATCAGTCTGGTGTTTTAAAAGAGACATACCGTGCTTATGTTAAGGTTCATACTTGTATTTTGGGTTTCTAACATGTTTACATGCTTTAATGTTCAAACTAACAGAATATGGCGCACCTTTGCAAAGGTAGTTTTCGAGCAGTGAGTAAAGATAGTCAGATGGTGGGGGGGGGTATATTCTAATGAGCTGTGACATAGGAAGGAGAGCTCAGAAAAAGGTGTGTTTTTTCATGATATGTCCACTTTAATGTTATGTTAACATTACCAGATACAGCACTGAGCTTACTGTGGCTCAGCAGCTCTCCAGCTGGTGGGGGAGAAAACAGTCCCGCCATCTTTAAATGTTACATGTTTTTATTGACTTAATGGAGTTTATTGAAGGAAGCTTTCTCTGTCAGAATTAATCAGGTTTTTTTTGTTTGTTTTTTAAGGATTCCCTACCATTTGGTGGGTTTATATTTCTAAAATTCTTTCCTTCCCAGAAAAATGCTCACATAGGTCATTTGAAAGCAGCAATTACGAATCATCTTTACATTTCTAGTGACGGCACCGTCTAGTGGCCGTAGTAATTATGACAGGAGCACAGCACAAAAAATTGTAAAACTATTGGAGCCCCAAATTCCTCATAAGGTGGCAGGTTGGGGTGGTGCATGGGTCAAACAAAAACCTGAATTCACCCAGCATACCGGTGTTCGAATCCCATTTGAAAATAAAAGTAAACAGGAAGGTTTTTGTTACTTTACGATCGTCAAGCGTTTAACCCAAACCATGATTTTTTTCTAAACATAACCAAGTAGTTTTTGTGCCTAAACATAACCAAACTGTGATCATTTCACAACGTTAACGACGAGTTTAAAAAACACAACGTTCTCTGGTTAAGATATGAGGATGGAAAATGCTTGTAGTATTAGAGGGTAGGAACAAACTACCCATATCGTATGGTTTGTTAACTTTTTTTGAGGAAAAATGGGACTGACATGTCCAAGTTCTTGCTACAGTTCAGGTAGATAAAGGGCCCAGTATTTTAGAAATGGAAATGTTTTAAATATGTGAAGCTAACTAACCTGCATGCATGGATATTCCTACTTTTCAAATGCTTTTGGTTTAAATAAAATTACAAATAGATGCCTGTGATTGTAAACATAAACACAGACACAACAGTGACTCCATCCGTGCTTGTCATTCATATGAAATTGAGTTGTGACTGCCTGCTAAAGAACAGCTGTGACTTTCAGCTCCAGTGATAACTGCTCAGTTCTGTGTAAAACAACACAAAGGCATCCATCTCGCACCGTGTGCCAACACTGGCTTCAGAAATGATAATGAAATGTCTCTGAAAGGTGTGGAGGAAAACAACTCGGCCGGTTTTATAAATCACTTCAGAAAAAGATAATAGATGCTGAAATAAATTTGACAATTATTTGCTGAGGGGAAACTTTTCAAATAACCATGTTTATGGTAAGTCATATCACTTGGCAGTTGATCATCATGATCACGCCTGGATTGTCCCAGAAGGTGGCATATTTATTAGTATGCAACAGATGGGGAGCATGCGTTTTCCTTTGCTATGGCTTGTGAAATTGGTCTTTTGGTAGCAGTATAAATATGATGAACTGTAGCCTATAACAGGCACTGGATCCCACACAAGGACAAAATGTCCAAATGAGCAGCAACAGTCATGTTGTAGCTGCTTTACAGCAGTGCCATCGATGATTGATCTACACCCCGCTGAGCCACTACAGGAAACAAAGCATAGAGCCTATAATTTAGTGGAAAAACAATGCATGAGACCATCAGCTTGTGCATCCATTTCAGTACAAGCATTCCCTGGTGCAGATAGATCATTAAACTACCAGGCGCTTTGCAATATGGTGTAGTCAATGTCACTGAAAAGATGGGACAATAAAGTGAGGTAGGGGGTTGCAACAGCAGGGAAAGAGCATGGAGATGTATTAATGTCACATAGGCTTTAGCCTGCCTCCTTAAGCCCTGCAAAGAGTCACCAAAGCCAATTTCCATTATCATATTGATTGAAATAGTTCATCATAGTGTAATTTTAGGTTTATCGCCACCCAGTTGGGAATAAGACCAAAGCATTATCCAACAAAAGCTATTGTTCCAGGGGACGTTTCGCTGTTCCAGTTCATTGATGGAGTTGATTAAGTTTAAATGAAGCAGACACTGGATAAAAGTGAGGGTATTGACCAGCGAGCAGTGTGCCGCGCTTGAAAAAGCCTGATACACGCGAAAAAGCAAGATTTGCTAAATGCTCTAATCTTCAATCAAATCTAACATCAATACAGACAAAGTTTGGTAATGAGAGATTCAATGAAGCATGCAGTAGAGAGAATTAATCCCCCTCGCCTAAACTGAGTTCAACTTTGAAGCTTGCTCCTCAGGAAAGATAGTTATCTAAATGCTAAATAAGAAACGTATTGTACTTTTCACAGCATACTAATCATTTGTTCATTTTGTATCCATTATTTGTTCTCTCACACATCCCGCTTGTTGATCTGGTGATTAGATCAACCTTGGATAGTGGAGGAGAATGGAATAATGAGGCTGCCAGGGAGATTTGATGCACAGCAGCACGTAATGTTCGGGCCTGCAGGGACACTGCCACCACGTACTGTTACAGTTCACAGAGTGGGAAATTGGGCAAAAAAGGAAGAGCATTTATACTGTAGTATAAAGTTAACTTCACACTGGTCCACAGGTTATGAGGAAATGATTCTGAATATTCGGGGAGCTTCATCAGTGTGGGATGCAGAAAACTAACTCTTAATTTAGAGAAGCTCACATTCTTGTCTTAGAAAATCAACAAGTATGTGCTTGTTATTCTCTAATGTGTTATAGCTCATGTTCACAGACTAGAGCAATGGTTATATTAACCCTTGTGGCTAATGATCCTCTCCAGACACGTTTTAAGACATATCAAAAACAATTTGGGTCTTCTATTTTTCCACAAAAAAGTTCAATCCATTAGTTAACAATTGTACCTCATTGGAAAATCCAGACTCTGTAATGTATTCAAATATTTTTCATTTACCGTAGTCCATTGTCAGTGTATGTGCACTGGAGGCATATCAGACCACGAATGGCTCAAACGATTTGGGATGTCACAAAAAACATTGCCTACTGTACAAAGCCTACAAAACCTGAGATTTAAGATGAGCACAGAGAAACCATCTCCCTTCAGCAGATTAATTGGGGTGTGTGTGGGGGGGGGCTATTTTGGCTTCTCAGATTGATTTGACTAAGTAGACTTGAAGAGCTACGACTATATAGTATTTTTACATAAAATACACAAGAAAATAATGTTGTTTAGTAGAAATGTATGATTTTCTCTTTCCCATCCATATTCAGCATTTGACCCTTTACATTTATCTTGAGACCTGTTGTGGGTCTCGACCCACAGGTTGGTAACCACTACCCTACACTTTAGCAGTGGGCTATTTAGAATCTGGCCCTTGATAATTCAGATTGAAGCTAGCCTACCACAATGTTTATGCGTGGGAAGGCTGTAATATTTACCTTCTGCCGATCAGATGCCTTCATTCAGTCTGAAACTTCAATACAATGAGTAACTCCATCAGAACATCCGCCCACGGTTCTCAATTATTTACAAGCAGCTTTTTCAGAATCAATTAGCACATCCGCAATAAAGGGCCTGAGACCGGTTTAAACGTGTGTTTTAAGCTATAAGCCTTTTTTGTGTGGCTGTGGCCAAATCCTGCTACGCTACCTGTGTGTCCTGGATTTACACGTCATGAGCAAATTAAGCGTCATGTGCATTTTTAAACTCAAAAAATGACAACTATTCTAAAATAAGCCTTCAAATAGATGTAGGCTATATGTATTTAGTTATTAGTTTATTCGTTTTTGCATTTGATGCCTTGTGTAAGGAGTTTTTTATTTTTTTATTTTTTTTTGCATTTGTCTTTTGAATCTATGACCATATCATAACAGAAATTAAATATGAAATTGTGTATCCATCTTTAATTTGTTTTTTATTTGAGCATATGATGCCATAGGAAATGTAGCCTAAATGTAAATAACCACCAGCAGATGATTAGGCTATACACACATCCACATCCACAATACAAATGATGTCCGGTTATGTTTTTAGAACTACACTGAATCATAATGCCCCCCCTCTTTAAAATACATCACATCTTCATGCAGGCTTGTGAACAGGGACTACAGCCGCATGGAGGTGTATGTAGGCTGTAAGGTGAGTCCGGGCGTGTTGCTGTAGGCCTGCTGTGGCAGTCCACAGAGGAGCAGCATCGGGGAAGGTGACTGAGTGACTGAGTGAGTGGAGGCTGTGAGTGCTGCTGCTGACATGTAGCCTGGTAGCACATAACAGGTGACAACTCCCTGCACTTGAAGTAAATGTAAGCTAGACATACCTTGTAAGGTCTTTCTTCTTTAGAAAGGCTTCCTGCTGGCTACGCCCAAATCCACTGTGCGTCACTGCATATGAAGACATACTTTTGGGGGGTTTAATTTCTATTTTAGAAATAAAATAAAAAAAACAATAATAGGCTACGTGTACCAAATCCTTCAATGTTTATCACACTATCTATTTCATTATTATTTTATATTTGTGTCTATACCCTTGAAACGTCTAGGCTAAATAAAGATTCTTAGTGCCACCCATTGGGTCTTAAGCGGTCCAGAGTTGATAACAGTTCGTCTTAACTTCCACTATTTATTTCCAGATGCCACCTCATTATTTGCATTTACTTTTTTTGCAGAATGACGTTAGCCTAAGTGTTGTCAACCGCGCTGAGTGGATTTTTTCCAACCCTCTGTTTTTCCATTGTTGAGATACGAGCTGTGGGACATGAAGTCTGAGCTGTGTGTTGTCAGAATCCCATCTAATCTGCATGTTTGTTTCTTAAACAGGGCATGTTCACTTATCCCCCCTTCTTTTTCTGCAAATCGACAGGAGATGCAACCCGGGAGAAGTGCAATAAAACAAACTCTTGCTCTCAAAGGTGTGCGCGGCTTTGTACCGGCGCGTTTTGCCTGTTAGCTGCACATCCTCTTGTCTTTTCATCTGTCAGTTATTCCCCCTCATGTTTTGTCATTTGCTCTGTATATTCATTTGTCGCCTGCTATTTTTTTTCCCTATGCCTGCGTACACCCGCGGTTGTAATTAAATTTCTTCCTCAAATGCGACAAAGGCAAAGAAGATTTTTTTTATTTTTATTTTTTTATTTTTTGGTTCTAGGATCTGTTTGATTACTGATGTGATGTTAAGACAATCTGTGCAGCTCGTGCTGACTGGCGCGTCCTGAGAGCAAGGCGGAGATTGGATCTTTCAGTAGCCACAGTATACGGATAAACATGGAGAGGAATCGCTTGTAAAAAAAATGGCCCTAAAGGGGGTCAGCTTGATTGTTGCATCAATGTAAAAATAATAATAATAATAATAATAAAATAAAAAAGGTAAATCCACCCGGGCTGCAGTGTGTTAGAGATCATTCCATGTATATTGTATCAGTAAACGCATCATTGAACAAGCTTAGACAGATTGAAAAGGTGCAGAAGACCAAAAAAATAAAATGAAACAATCTGCTTTGATTATGCTGATATCATGACTTTTATTTTTGTCAAATTACCACCTTAATTTCCTGCTATTATTATTATTATTATTTTTGTTTTGTTCCATTTATTTCATTATTATTGTTTGTTATCAATTTCAGTGTAACCACTTTGTTGATGTGCTTCTCATTCTGGCTCCCAGAACGAAATGAGCAGCGCCCCCTACCGTCTGACGGCGGAGCTGCACCGTGGCATCAGAACATAAAGCTCATGGGCCCGGTGGTTAGGAAACACTTTATAATCCCATAGAGCCGTTTCACACCCCACTAAGTGATAACCGGATACAATCACAACCGTAAATATTCACTCTTTGTGTGAATGTTTGCGGGATTTAAAGCACAGGTTCATTTGATTTTGTAACGGGGGGGATGTGTTAGGCTACAAAGATGGACAGAAGTAGCCCATCACTGAATCAGTGTGGATGGAAGTCTATAATAAGGGGAAAAGCAATCTCAGCAGTCCGGGTGTAATTTGATGGATGACTAAAGACACTTATAGGCCCAAAAACAGACACGTAAAGATGTGGATTTCTTTTTTCGTCAATTTATTATTTGGCTCTATGTTAGAAATCCTGCCTGACTCGTTCTTTCTGGCTTATATTCTACATTTCTCCCCTCATCCAAATCAAAAGCCTCTGTGCTCGTATACGGCTTGTCAAGCCTCCAGTTTAGTGATGTAAAAAAAAAAAAAAAAAAAAAAAAAAAGGAGGTCAGCCTGAGCCCGGCGGGATGCAGGGCAGCTGCTCCCTGACCGGTTCCCCCGTCACACCTACTGCAGCTCCGTTTCTAAAGGCATTCACTTTGCAAGTAATTAATAGGAAATAATGATGCTGCCGAAGGTGCGGCATCACTACCGAGCACGTCAAGACTGGGCATATCGTTGGCTGCATTATTAATCTCCCTACTGTAAATGACACGTGGATGCTGCTCAGCCTGTTTATATATTGTACAGCACAGGCTATGTGATGGACGTGCCCCAGCTGAATTTATAGGCAAAGGGATCGACTATAGCTATAACTTAAATTAATATACACGTGAAAATAATGTTTTGGCACTATTTTGGCATCCAAAGCAATGCAACAATAAAAATGTGGAATATCAAAGGGTGAATTAAATTGTCCATTAAAAATGCTTACACAGCCTAAATCAAAGATGTGCTGTCCCAATCACCAGAATGTTACACACACAAAAAATATATATATATGCATCAGTTTACACAAAATTGGGTATGCCACGTCTCCTTCTTGGAATATAATATAACCTTCTAAATGTATAGGTAACCCCTTCAGTATTACGGAAATGTATCATGTGTTGGGTAAATTCTTTAAATGTATGGCAAGAAAACCTAAAAGGCGGAAATTCAAAAACTGTCCAATTCACCCTTAAATCACCATACCTATCGGCTCTACAGTCAAGCTACTGTACTGTATATGAGCTAGACTGACTATTTTTTTATTATTTTATTAAGAACATTTCCATGCACCATCAACACCACTGTCATTTTCTTTTTTTTTTAAACACACACTATTCCTTCTTCTTCCAGAAAACAAATCCTCTGACTCAGGTAATTATAGCAGATAATATAATAATAATCGCACCATAACGCACTTGTCTGCCCAATTAGCTGAAACAATTATTACAACTTTGACTTAAATTACGTCTCAATTTGAAGGCTCGCGCTGGTCTATAATTCAGTGATTAAAACCCTCTCTGCCCCAGTGCCTTTAGGGCAGCGCATGATTAGGACCTGTCAGCTGCTGGAGTGAACAGAGGCAGCCATGCGTGTAGTGCAACATGACCCGCTGTTGTTAAACCTTGTCAACATATTAACCTGAATTCCCCAGTCATTAGAGACTAAATTGCCTACATAAGAAGAAAAATGTACACATATGTATGAGTAATTGAAAATAATAAGTAGGCTATATGTATGTTCTCAATATTAACACAGAGCGTGACGTCACATAATGTCCCAAGGCCTAGTTCAGACAATGGCTTGAATGAAAACCCATTATGTGAAAGCTGCACACATCCATGTTGAAATACATCTGTTTAATACTTATATAGCCTACTTATTTGTATGGTCAAATGTAAAATAAAGACAGTCAGACAGGAGTTAACACTGTCAAATAAGGTTGCAATACAAGATCTCAGAAATCACGAGAGTCATGGCATATCTCATCATTACATGTAGACAAACACAAATAAACAGGTTTGACAAGAGGAAAAATAGTGTTTTGGGAGGGCCAAAAGGTTCATCTGAAGCACATTTGATCCTTGTCAAAATATATTGATTCATGTTCTTTCTAGAGACAGTTGATGTCTTCCTTAATTTCTGACTAGCCATCTGGACTGACTGATGAGGGGAGACTCATGTGTTCTTTGTAGTTTGAAGAGCTTCTATGTCAGGGACATAATACGTCAATTAATAACTATAAAAATGATCATTTCCCATTAAACTGAGACACAACACAAACTTGCCCAGAATGATCATTTGCAAATCATCATGACATTTGCAAAAGATGATCAGTGATGTCAGTGTGTTACGTATGCAATGCTTCCCATACAGTATATAACATACTGTAGCTAGGGTTTGCATAAGTTTGCAGGAGTGGCCGAGCAGTGCAGACTGGGCCTTAGGTTTTTATGAATTTCCCCTCAGCCACAATCAGTGCAGCCAAGTTTCCTTTGGTGTATCCAGAGGTGAATAATTTATAAGAGGATAAAAGCGTTTGTGGTAGACAGTCAGACAGTAGAAGGAGGCTGGCTGAATCCCCCCCTCATCTCAACCCTTCCACCCCGCCCCAACTGAGCTCGCCCCTTGCCGCGTGGTGGCCTTGCACTGATACCTCCTCGGACGGCTGCTTGAAGTGCAAATCTGTGTTCCAACTTGTTCCCGGTGCCTGTCAGCATGTTTTCCTCTTGTCAGCAGCGATTGAGTATGGGCTTGTGTCACCCTTGTACCACCGCTGTAACAGTATCATTGACAGGCCAGTGACACTGCCCAACCAGATAATGGAAACCTATTGATTTTTTTCTTTTTTTTTTTTTTTTTTCGCACATGCAGTCTGTGGCACTTCTGAATAACAGAAGGCAGAAGGACAGGTCATGATCAATGGTCCTGAGCTCTGGATAACTGCTGCTACAGACACTGAATGGGGGAAAAAACAACAATACAACACTAGCTGACCAAAAAATCCTATTAGTTAATGCACACTTTCTCGGGCTGCAGCATCATAAATGCAGCATCATTAAACAAGACAAACTGTTAACTATTCAAATGAAATAACTTAGAATCTAAATCATACTTCATTAGCTAATAAGCAACCATACCAAAAACACAAAGTAGTTCCAAGGTTGTCTACGGTTTCCTCCCATTTTAATTTGCTAAATCAATAGCAAGTGTAACAGTTCTGAATAAATGCAGGTTTTCTGTGTTGTGCATACAGGGGTTTGGCATTTGCAGTTTTAATGGAGCAATCTCCAGAGAGGAGGCCCCTTTGATACCCATGGCAATGATAAGCATGCATTGGCTGCCTACCATTGGACCCCCATGGCAGATGGCGAGTGTGGGTCCTGCAACAACACATTTCTTTATGTCAGCTTTGTCGCTCTCTCTCTCTCTTTCTCACTCTTCCGCCAGTGGAATAATGAAAAGCCCAATTCTGGTCATGGCTAACTCAATCTCATTATAATCTCTCCTTTTTTATTCATTCGGCCCCTTGGGATGCTGTCTGCAAGCGATGTGGCTTTCAACCTCCAGAGAGAACATCTTTTGAAACAGCCAGGAGACCTAATGAAGTCACAGAGTGGCACAATTATTTCCCAAAGAAGGAGCATTAATGTACTTCAAAATTCCCTCCGGAGAAGCATGATGACAATTGGTTTGTACAGCTTTGATCGCTGCTTTAAATACTGCCCAAGATAAACTGCAGGGTTAGCCCCCTTTGCCACTGGTAAGTAGAAAACCCAGGAGTGGCTATCAAGCACTGGATACATCAAATACTCAGCCTGTAACGCTAAAAACTGGAGTTTAAAATAGCACATAGCCTATAAATGACTTCCTGTTGGGAATAATGGTGCAACATCACACAGAAATCTGAATGTTTCACCCAAAAGAACTGCAACAAATAAAACTGTGGCCTGTGTGTTGTGGACAGGGAATGGTCCATCATGAAAAGGTCAAGTCCGGCTGCAGTCAAAAGTTGTAGTTGTGCTCTGTCATGAAAGTTGGAACACTGTATAGTTTTTTTTACAAACTCTCTCTTGAAATGATGCACTTTTTTTGCATTTTACATCCAGTTTTCACCCAAAGTCGTCGGCACAACCGTTGGCAAGGAAGTAGAGTAAGCACAGGAAGTATCAGATTACATGATAAACACTTGACAAACTTAAATTCTTAAATCCTCCATAAAATTCAACAGAAATGTATCTGTTTAGTTTTTTTTAAGTTTGCAGAGATCTTTGTAGATATCATTTCTGCAGTTTACCTCCCACACATCACCTTACTCAAATAGTGCCACCGCTATTCACATGTTATCTTTTCGTCATGCTGATGATGAAGTTAAAGGGAAGGTTCATTAAAGTGCTCATATTATGCTTTTTGGCTTTTTTCCCTTTCCTTTATCGTGTTATATATCTTTTTTGTGCACGTTATAGGTTTACAAAGTGAAAAAGCCCAAAGTCCACCCCAAAGGAACTTACCGTCTCCAACAGAAAACAATGTTCACCAACTGCTCCAAACAGCTCGATTGTAGTCCAGCCTTTACTTCCGTGACGAACATGCGTCACTTTGTAACATATGTTATAATGCTCGCCTAGCTGCTAGCGTAGCACGCCCTCATACTCTGCTTCTGACTGGGTAGTAGTCCTTACCTAGCTACTGCGCATGTGCGACTCCCAACAAAGATGGAACAGAAGTGAGATGCCTCACTCTGTAGCTAAAACAGAGAGCTCAACACACAGGGTGAAAAGAGGGGCTGCAGCAATGTGCAGTACAACAAAAATATGGTGATTTTTGAAAATTAAATCATGTAAACCTATTCTGGTACAACCTCTAAATACAATTATGAACCTGAAGATGAGCATAATATGAGCACTTTAAGGCAAACAAAATCACAGCAATTTCTGCTGTCCAAATCATAAAATATATCACTTCCTTTTCAGCAGATGTTTTTCCCCTTTAAGATAGTCACTGGGAGTTTGGAGCAGCAAAGCTAAAGTCTAAACGGTTGAGTCTGTATTGTTACATCCATGAGTGACTGAAGGTAGCACAATGATTATTTATTGACATGAAAACATGAATCATTATGTTAATACAGATAAAGCAGACCTAAACGTAAAATGGATAAACACTGGGGTCATAAATTGGAATAACTGTAGATGAGTATGCTGTGGGCCAACCTATCATGGAATCCGTGTTTTGTCTTTCCTATATTTCTGGTTGGCTCTCCATTTTCACATTCCAAAAATAAGACTAATGAATACAAATCAGATCCTTTAATTATTAATACACTAATATTTTTACACCCGACATTAAACATCCAAAGACATTTGGCTCACCATTCTCTTAGAAATAAAGTCTTTTGTGCTCTAAATCTGACACATTGCTCATTTAGCCAGAGTTAACTCAGTCAAACCTTTTGTCCACTCCACCAAAATTGCTGAAAATAATATCCGCAAAATGACCAACTAGTCAGACGCTAACCTCGACATTATAGTGTATATCGTCGCTGTCGGGCAGAAACCTTGTATCTCCACATTTCGTCAATTAATTCTTGTCAGAAATCAATGCTGTTGGTCAACCTTTACATCTGCCTGTGGGTTTAACAGATATTTTAACCGTGACAAGGCGATTTTGTCTCACTTTTTCTGAGAAAAATAGCTCAATAAAATTTTTCAAATTGGCCTTTTTTCATTTTCTGAAAAGCATTGAATTTGGACATACAAGGTTTTTGCCTGACAGCAACAATATCGTCGTTATGTTGTAATAATCTTGTGTCAAGATGCCATGGTCTATTTTACCATATCTACATCTCATTGTTAATACAACTTAACACAGCATCACTAATAAACATTTCAGTTTATCTGTCTGATTAAGAATAATTCACTTATTTATATCATACAGTGACAGTTTCGTATCATGCAAGTACTATTAATGTCACTGATTTCCATACAGACATCTACACAAAAAAAGCTGTATTAGAATCGGACCAATACTAAGTCTAAAAACTAACAAGTTTGAGTAGGGAAGTAAAGCTTTGTCTATAGAAATGTTGAATAATGTAATAACGTGTATGTTACGGAGCACTACATGTCTACAATTTTAAAAAGTTGAATCTTTCAAGAAAAAAACAGATAAATACATACAATTACATTTGGTCATTAAAGCTAAATATTTCTTGGATTTAGATAAAACTTTGTTTCTTACATTATAGTTGTTAAAGCTATAGTGCGTAGTTTCTGTCTCCCCCATGAGGAATTCTAAGTAATGACAACAACACTGTCGGCGCGTCCACATGATACAATAATTTTCTTCACTCTAGTTTCTGCACGCAAAAGTCGCCGGACGACACAATCTTCTGAACATAGCCATACTGAGAAATACGGAGAGAGTTGTGTGGAGCAGGTAGTCTTAATTTCCTTTGTAGCAACTCATTTGGCAATGGTTTGAATGTAACGGATGTTCATTAATATCAAAAAGTTACGCACTGAAGCTTTAATAAACATATACATTCATATTCATTCAGTACAGATGCTAAGAGGGTGAAAGGAGGACAAACTAAAGCTGTGTATGAAAACAAAGTAAATGTCCAGGGCAAAAGAAAAAGTGCTATGTTCCAGTGATAGACCCTGAAAAAAGTTAAATTCAACCATTACTTTTTTTTTTAAATGATGTCATCTTTGTATACCTTGCATAGTCCGTTTTTTTTCTGTCTGAAAGTATATACCCGTCTCTGCTACCTGCAAAACAAGCATCAAGTTTACAAACTGAGATAGGTTTTGGAGAAGAGGTTATGAACAGTGCCAGTGGCCTTTAGACTGTTCAATATGAAATGTCAGCATGATGACACTAATTACAACACATTCTTTCTCACATGAGAACCTGAAAAAAACATTTTGGGTCCAACCCGTCGGAAATACAGAGCTGCCACAATGAGAAAAAATATTCTAACAATATGTTGTTATAACTGGAAAGGTTTCTTGTTATAACTAGAGAGTTTTCTCATTATAAAAAGATGTTGTTATCACAGCTATAATGAGAGCCAGATTTCAGAACTTACACGGGTGGTTGAAGGTTAGGCAGAAGAACAGTGACAGAACAAGCTGTCCCTACATAATGCAACATCTTGAATGTCACTTTGATAAGAGAGATGATCTCACGGATGCAGGCACAGAGAGGTGAAATCCTACAAAGCATCCACAATCTAATGACAGCCCTGTGTACACTGCTTATCAAGTTTTGTATTTCATCTCTAAAAAAAGTAAGACATGAACTTAATTAAAATGCTCAAGCTTGTGAATTTTGCTAATATAGGAGTGGCAATGCTCCTTTTAACTTTTCTTGTTATGACAAAAAGTTTCTCATAAAAAGAGTATGATATTAAGAAATGTTTCTTTTTATCATGAGAAATGTTCTGTTTATGACATAAAAAGTTGAAGAAATTGAGATATATAATTTTTTTCATTCATTGTATAATTTTCAGAACTAAATGCTTTTATAACAAGGCACTTTTCTTTTTCATGACAAACATAGGAGAACAATGTTTTTCTAACAATGGCAGTTCTGCACTGCCAGACCAGCTTCATACTGCCACTGTGGTTTTGCCACTGCTAACTTATACAGCAGTATAAGATGAAGATGCAATAAAGACGAATCCTATACATTTTTATAAGCTAAATTGATAACGCCAAGAATAGCATTAAAATATCATATCAAGTTTTGCTAATATATACAGTTAATTAATATACTGTAACTATTGAGTAGTTAATATATACTATTGGGTAGTCTGGATTAACTCCTATATATATATATGTCTATAAACAGTTGCAGGACTAATCTAAACAATGTGTTGATTATACATATAAACAAAGTGCAAATTCGAGCAATTGGAAGTTCTCGACGGGTAAAACTCTACTCAAGATCTGGGTGCTCAGGAGACATACTCATTTGTATTTTGTGATGAAGACCCAAAACTTCGACCATCCCTGTCCCTGAGTGGGGCACGCTGGTGTGCAGAAGGTGCCTCTGTAAGTGCTTGATCCAATCCTCCTGGATGGACAGGGGACCCTGAAAGACGAGGTCACAGAATCTGCAGAAATAGGAGGAGAAGCCAGTCACTGTTTCTAGAGTTAATGCACATCCATCTTCTTCCGGTGTGAAATGTAAGCAGTGGGAGTGTGGGGGAGCAAGGTAGGGTAGAATAGGGGAGCGTTGTGTTTCTCAAAGGTGAGGGCAGGGTTCCTTTAGGGCAAAAGGAGTTTAGATAGGGTTCATTGACAGAGTAGCTCAGAACCTAGGGGTGGACCCCACAGTCAGGCTGACGTTCGGGTGACTAGAAAATATCACAGGTTCGGGCAGGCGTGTCAAAAAGTGACAAAGCAGCATTGCAGAAATAGTCCACCTTCTGCCCTCTCTTGCCCTCTCTTACCCTCTCTTACACACACACACACACACACACACACACGCACACGCACACGCACACCCACACGCACACGCACACAACCTTGTCTCCGTCCTCAGTCCTGACTGTGTTGTGCTGGTTTATATCTCCTTATCTCTTTCATGTAGAGCCTACATATGAAATATGTAACTAACTGGGTAGAGAGTGTCTCACTCTCAACTGAGAGAACCATGGTTACATATGTAACCTGCAGTTCTATTTACCTGCATGTGAGCGTGTATATCTCTGCATTTAAGGAGGGTACAATCTTCTTTTTTAGCCCAGGCCTTGGTCTTGGCTTCTTCTGCTTATAATCATGGCCTAAAAGGACAAAACACCGCACTGCTTAATCTGAGGGAATGCATTAAGTTATCACTGACAAGAGGCATAAAGAAGAAGATACACTTTATGTATTAATCCCCAGGAAGGAAATTCAGTTTTTTCACTTATTTTTACAAATTACACATGGCCAAAAATACACACACATGCAAACCTATACACATGCATTAAATGGAGAGATGTCAGAGGGAGGGGGCTGCCCATTGTTAGACATAGCTGGAGAGGTGCCTCGAGCTATGTCTAACAATGCAGCAGTCATAAAAACATTTTTAAAAATCACTTTCTCCTTAAATTGAGACCATAGATTCACAGATTGAGACACGTGATAATGCATGGCATAGGAAGCACATGTGTTGACATTTTTGCTATAGCATATAGTCAGAAACCTACCTGGTCCTTCCAAAATGGCAATCCTCTTCCTGTGTGCATAGGCTCGAAGATGACCAGGAAGCCTTGGGAAGGCACTGTTACACTGAATACACATCTTATTCGAATCACATTCCCCTGAAAGATCAAACATTGGAAAACAAAAATTAACCTCAAAAAGAATAAGGAAAAATTATCAAAATGTTTAGGTTGAAATAATTTTATATTAATATTAATATTTTCTATTTGCTTAACGTTTGATGGAAATTAGATTGGATGATGTTCTTAATACAGTTTAGCTGATATTTATGTCTCAAATCATGGTTTAAGATCCTCTGAAGATACTGTAGATACTGTATTATTTAAGGAGAAAAACATTGTAGGATAGTGTTGGAGTTCATGCAGTAATTTTATTATCAAGCAAAACTGTTACTCCCTGTGTGCATTAAAGTCTTCTTCCACCCGGTTTCATTCTAAGCATCTGATTTGCACTCTCCTGTTTGAAGAGTGTTACTGGTTAAGTTTAACACAATCTTGTGTCTTTAGGGGGGCTATTTTCACATACACCACCTCATGAGAGTCACAGAGGATTCATAAACTGTGCAAAAAATCTGAAATGTGTTAGTCTTACAACAGAAAACTGGCAATGATAGTGTGCACCATTGCCTGTTAACCAGAATATTTCATATTAATATTATCATATTATATATTGTCAAGTAGTTATCCCAAAAGATCTTTCACAATTAAAAATAATCTGATTTGACTTTTTCCAAGTAATTTTAGCTTTAAGAAAAGCTGAGAACAAGTTCCCAACGATACGATATCCCTTTTCAGGACAGGACACACAAAGAAAGCAATCTTTGGTAGGACATTACAGTTGTCACTGTAACACCATAATAATGGCAATCAACATACAATTCAGTTTAAAATAGAACTCGGCAAAGAGCAATTTGACTTTAAATATTTATCTTTAATCTTATCTTTCTCAATACCTGACTGAAAGTTTGATTCAATTTGTATGGGGATAATGCATGAACGATTTGAGCATTAATGTGCTTCCAAGATAAAGGGAGGGGGCATATTTTGAAATGCTTCTTATATCTTATGAGTGCTTTTGCCAAATATCTACAAATCAGGTATACTTCACATAAATAAGATTTATTTGCAACTAACCCACCTCATCCTGTGATAATCTACAAACGTACTTGCAGAGACTGGAAATTGAAGATTCTTTGGAAGTAATGTAAGTTACTGTAGATGTACAGTACAGTACTATTACTGGGCTAAAACATTCACACTCCCCATATTTAAGAAACTGTTCAAACATGAAATTGCAGGGCTCGACATTAGCTTGTCCGCTTGTCCGGGACAAGTGGATTTTTTGTAGGGCAAGTGGAAGAGAAATTTATTTGTCCCACTGGTAGGGTGACCAGATTTCCCGGAGCTAAAACCGGGACACTTTGCACATGACCGTAGTGCTAGTGCACGCACTTTTTAACGTGAACATGTGCCAGCCCAGGTCAGACATATCCACAGACAGTAACTTCATTATTTTGATCGTAGGCTCCTCATCTAATAATAGTGTTTTTTCCTGTAAAATTAACAAAAATGCAGCAACAGCCTTTTTCAGTTTAGTGTGAGATTTATGTTGAGATTTTTTCTAAAAAAAGATTCTTTGAAGTGTTATTTATTCCAATAACACCAAAAGAATTAAAATTATTTATTGAAAATTTTGAGCATAACCACTTCATTTCCTGCCTTCTGGTGAATTTTTATGCATACATTTCTACCTTTTTCTGAATCAATGTATGCTGCAACCTGCAAATATCTGTAGCCTAGGCATCATTTAGGCTACTCCTCCTTCCTGTTTGGCGTCTTTTGGTGAGGAAGTAACCTCCTCAAATGTGCATATGACAATTATTCACCTCAATTAGGGTGACCAGATTTCCGGGAGCTGAAACCGGGACACTTTGCGTGTGACCGTAGTGCTCGTGCACGCGCACACGCTTTTTAACGTGAACATGTGCCAGCCGAGGTCAGACATAGACAGTAACTTCATTATTTTGATCATAGGCTCCTCATCTAATAATAAATGTTTTTGGTTTTTTATTGGTAAAATTAACAAAATTGCAGCAACAGCCTTTTTCAGTTCAGAATGAGATTTATGTTGAGACTTTTCTAAAAAAGATTTTTGAAGTGTTATTTATTCCAATAACACCAAAAGAATTAAAATGATTGAAAATTTTGAGCATTAAACACTTCATTTCCTGAATTCTGGTGAATTTTTATGCACCTATTTCTACCTTTTTCTGAATCAATGTATGCTGCAAATATCGTTATGTAAAGAGAAAAATAGATTACAATCCAAATATAAAAACATAATGGAATATATTGAAGTAAGGCTAACAGGCATTATGTATTGCTTTCAAATATGTATTCTCCTTTGGATGGACTTTTCTAATTATAGCTGAGTCAGCACACATGTAGCCTATAGGCATCATTTACTCCTCCCTCCTGTTTTGCTCTTTTGTTGTTAATGTAGGCCTATTAATAAACCCCTGGACTGTAATATTTCAGATGTGATTGAGCAATGTCCAAAACTTTGTGCACATTCAAAATACAGTATATCTGTGTTCTCTGTGATTTGGAGGAGTCGTGATTTTGAGAAAAATAAAGTTATAATAGGCTATTACAAGAATAAAGTCACTATTTCAGAAATCTACCTGCACCATAGTCTGGTTTTACGTGATTGCTGAAGCTCTCAGACCTTCTGACAGACACAGAGCCCTGTTTGGGTGTCTGAATGAGACAAAGAGTTTCGGGAAGGAAAACCGAATCTACAGCAGAAATACACGGAGCACAAACGCAACACATCTACCGCAGCATGTCGACAGCAGAGCGCATCCGTTATAACCTGAGTCGGCGCTGCATTTTACAGAGAGAGTGGACACTAAGAGACGCACAGGTCTTCTTTAGAGCTCTGTGTGGTTGAGTCTGAACAATAGACTGTAAACATCACGTCCCAGGAACTTCAAACTAAATCATTAGTATTGCGCTCCTTAACTTTGTGTTGATGGCATCAATGTATTACACTGATTTGGCTAGGATTCCTCCGAAAAATTCACCCGGCTTTCACAGCTTTTCCTTCACGTAGAGATGGTTGATAGGTGATAGCAACAAACACAACATGGTCGGACCTTGCATGTAGCTGCCCGTTCTATTCGCCTCGGAAAAATAATCTGGAAAAAGTTACATTTGGGACTACACTCAAAACATTCGGGGCTCAAGCTCCAGCAAAATCGTCTGATGCTGCTCCTCCTAAAACCGGGACATTTTAGCGTCCCGACAGGCTTTTGTAGGGACTCGGGACATTAACTTCAAAATCGGGACTGTCCCGGTCAAACCCCGGACGTATGGTCACCCTAACCTCAATGATACATTAATTCATTTTAATTTATAATGTAATATTTCAGATGTGTTTGAGCAAGATTTCTGCTCATGTCCAAAACTTTGTGCACCTTCAAAATACAGTATATGTGTTCTCTGTGATTTGGAGGAGACGATGAGTCGTGACATTGAGAAAAATAAAGTTAGGTTAGTAAAGAAGAATAAAGAATAAAGTCGCTATATTTCAGAAACTAATCTATACCTGCACCATATAGTCTGCTGTGCATTAGGTGATTGCTCTGCTGATACAGCAGATCTCAGACCTCCTGACTGACACAGAGTGCCGTTTGGGTCTCTGGTCTCTGAATGAGACAAATAGTTTAGCTAGAGAAGTAACTGAACACTGCTCTACATCGGAGGTGGAAAACGGAAACTACAGAAATAAACTGGACAAAGTTAGCCTGGGTAAACCCTGACAAACTTCCGGCAAATTTGAGATTTGCTCTGCAGGTCAATCTGGCGAAGAGCCCATTCAAACCCATTTCCAATGTCCTCAAAATTGAGGCACCAATCACAACCGCTGAGGCGGGCTTAACACCAATCACAACCGTTGAGGCGGGCTTTACGCGACGAGGATAGCGCAGCGACGGCGAGCAGCTTTTTGTTTACATTCAACATGACGGCTACCGAAGCCGTGCTTCACCAAGACCAGGGACCGGCAGGTCAGTCTGACATATGCCGATTTTATACCGGTCAATGCTGTAATTAACTGACAACATAAGTTATACAAGTTACAGTTCTCAAGGACGCACGCACACACGGACAGAGACACAGTCTCTTTTTCCTTTCTCTCAACTTCTCCGCCGTGTGTGGTGTGAAGCGCGAACATATCAGCTGTTTGGAAAATCTTCAGCGTGTGTGTAGAAGATAACAAGTTAGCAATATGCAACACCTGCAAGGAGAAAGTAGTGCGTGGAGGGACCACACCAAAAACCAAAATCACATTTATTTTGTTGGATGTGAAAAGCGTCACCCGTATCGTTGGTCTGATTGGTTGAAGGACTATCCAATGAGCCCAGAGGCATTTGAGTGGCGTCCGTTGGTGACGCCCCTTTTGAAATGAACTGTCAATGAACCTTTCCCAGACCCACTCTCAGTTAAAGCTGAGAAGGGTCTGGTGTTACGGTAGGTTTCCACACAGCGAAATTTCGCTTTGCTCTCATTGAGGTTGAATGGAGACGAAATTTGCCCTGATTGAGAGCGAATCGCCGAGGGGAGCGAAATAAAGTTGACGAAAGTTTAACTTTATTCAAATGAGGACCACTCGAGAACCAATCAGGTCCGCGTGTTTGTGTTTGGAGGCGGGAGTTACAAAAAAAGTCTGACCAAGATGGCGGAGGTTATCAGCGCCGTATCATGAACATTTTGATGTGATTAAAATGTTTCTACACGAACATCGGTACTTCTATCAACACGAATTGTGTTTTATATGACACACAAACTTAGTTACGGCACATACTATACTATACACTAAATAGATCACTGAATATGTTAGTTTAAACACTCAAAGTTTTCAGCTAGCCGACAGGCTAATCGCTAGCATGTTCGGACATTGGATTTCATTGTAGCCTAGCCAGGCAGCTATAGCTAGCCAGGCTACTTGTGCATTTGTTTGATGACATGTTTTGTTGGCGAACATTGACGCTTGTAGCAACACGGATTGTTGTTTATATCTCAGACAAACTTAAACAGGGCAAACACACACCACCAAATAGACCACTGTAGATAGTTTAAACACTCAAAATGATTCAGCTAGCCGACAGGTCACCCGCTAGCATGTTCGGACATTGCATTTGATTGTAAACATAGCGAGGCAGCTAGGCTAAATAGCCAGGTTACCAGAGCATTTATGAGCTAACATTTTACCGATGGTTTACTGCTGTGCATTTTTACCGCCCTGTCTTCCGACAGCCTGGGACATTTAAAAAAATGTTGCGGTCTTGTGTGTTGTTTTCGCGACCACTCCCCCGAGGCAAACTTTCACTGGCCGAAATTCGCGAGGTGTTTCGCTGTGTGGAACCCTACCGTTAACCAGGCTAGGACAAAGTTACATTCGGGGCTAAACTCAAAACATTCGGGGCTGAAGACCCGGCAAAATCGGCTGACGCCGCTCCTGGAGTAAACCGTGACATTTTAGCGTCCCGACAGGCTTTTGTCGGGACTCGGGACAAACAATTGAAAATCGAGACTGTCCCGGTCAAATCGGGACATCTGGTCACCTTACCCGCTAGACAAGTTTAAACTCAAACAAACTAAAATGCCATGTTAGTTCACGTCATGTGCCGCTCATTACGTCTATGTTACCGATTTGAAACGATAATTTCTTTCCCGCAATCCCGGTCAGCGGACCGCTAACGTTATACCCAGGCCACTGTTCAGCTCGTTCTCTGTAAGCAATGCAGCATGAAACCATGGTGAACCTGCCGGTGTTAGTTAGCTAACGTTAGCTTGCTAACTCCGCCTTAACGTTACCTCCTCGCCACATTGTTGTCAGAAAAGGAGAGACCCGGTGCTAATACGGCACCGGTGCCTTAACGACCGTTATCTACCGGACCGAATTGCAACGCGGTGCCACTGAAATGCCTGCGCTTCTCTCGGATGCTCCGAAAACGGACGTTAGAGGCAACCTAAACATCGCCACATGTAACGTTAACCTATCGTTAGCTAGCAGCTGTAGTAAACAGCTAAAATGCTGACAGCTAAACGGTGTAAAAGTGTGTCTGTATTTCACTGGAGAGGAACATATGACAGTGTGCAGCTGCTGTTGTCGGAAAAACACAGATGTTGCGTTCACTTGAAATTCGCCCCGCCAGCGTCGTGCTGCATTCAAAGTTGTTGTAAAATACCCTTTTCCTATCCAGTGGTTGTTTTTGTCGTTAAACAGGAACTTACTGGTGAAATAAGTTATTGTTATAAGTTATTGTTGTTACATTTTTAATAAATCATTTAATTTTGCCTTAGTAATAAACAAGCCGTTCTATAATGTCGTTTTTTTTTTTGCTCCTTTTTGAAAGAAATATGCAGATTAAATATTAGGTAAAAATCAACTGTAAAGTAGCTACACCTTTTTAAAAGGATCCTTTCGGTAAATCAGCCTCTGCCGGGTAGAAATTGGTGAAATTGTATAAAAAAAACACCAACATTTAGCGGCAAAATCCATTGTTATGTCTACAAAATTATTTTAGATATAGTAGAAGTTCAAGTCACCACTACCTCTGGTCAAAATATTGACTTAGTATCTCAGAATATAAACTAAGAATCTCAAAGTAATGAGAAAATGTCAAATATTGACTTAGAATCTCAATATATTGGCTTAGTATCTCAATATATTGATTTATCTCAAAATATTGACTTAGTATCTAAATATATTGACTTAATATCTCACTATATTGTTCAGTATCTCAATATATTGATTTATCTCAAAATATTGACTTAGTATCTAAATATATTGACTTATCTCAAAATATTGACTTATTATCTCAATATATTGACTTAATATTGACTTAATATATTGGTTTAGTATCTCAATATATTGATTTAACTCAAAATATTGACTTAGTATCTCAATATATTGACTTATTAACTCAGAATATTGACAAAGAATCTCAAACCAATAAGAACATTTAAAATATTGATTTACAATCTCAATATATTGACTCAATATCTCAAAGTATCGACTTAGTATCTCAATATATTGACTAAGTAACTTAGAATATTGACTAGGAATCTGAAAGTAATGACAAACTTTAAAATACTGACTTAGAATCTCAATATATTAACTTCTGCACACCGGCGTGCAACATATTACTTTGTATTATGGAGTCTGGAGATCCTTTTTTCTTGTTGAAGGGGAAATCTATTTTTGCGGCACGTTTGTTTCGACTGTTTCAACAGAATTTTATTAATGTTGATAGTGTTTGGATGCTGTCAACGGTTTGTTCAAATTCTGCATTAGCAAAACACAATTTCTTTTTATAAAATTATGAATCTTTACCCGGACAAGTGACTTTTGTTCATGGACAAGTGAAACGTAAATGTACTTGTCCAAAGGACAAGTGCCTCAAAAAGTTAATGTCAAGCCCTAAATTGTTATCAAGCATAGTGTATGAGACTCCATACCGTGAGCCCCGTTTGGTTCCACACTGGTCATCTGTGTCTCCTCCATGTAATCTTTGGTCAAATCACAGAGCTTCCTGGTTGCACAGGCTTCCTGGTTGTTTCTCGCTGTAAGCTCCATACTGTCCTGTCTCATCTTGAGCAGTTCAACTAAAGTACTTGAGCAGGCCTTAGTGCCTCTTTGTGCTTCTTCCTGAAGCTTCTTCCTTTTCGAAAAGGCTTCTGCCTCCTGTTTTGGTAGACAGCTGTCCAATAAAGGATGTGGACTCCTCATCTCATACTGGATTTTCACTGGGATGCCCATGCGCATCAGGATCAGGCCATTGCTGCTGAACCTCTGAGAGACAAAGGAGGGTGAAGAGAACTGGCTCTTGTTAAGGACCTGAAGGATGTTCTGACGTTCCTTTTTGTCCTGTAACAGTTCATTTAGGATGCACAGCGGGGACTTACTGGTGCTGGTAACACTTTTACCAATTCGTTTCAGGTGTCCCCTCACATGGTTGGAGAGGCCAGTCTTAGTATCAAACCAACCCCAGCACAGGGGACATGTGTGCTCGCCATGGGTTTCTGGCTTAATAGCTGTAATATCAGAAAACATTTGTCACAAAAATTAAAATGAAAAAAACAAAAACAAAAAACAAGCTAATATTCATGATAGATTGTTATTATAATGCACAAGCCTTCATATAACAGTATCACATACCGCAGCGGTAAATGTAAAGAGGCTAATCAATGTTTATATAATAACTAAATCAAATGGATTGTAAAAAAAATGTGAAAGGGGTTGCTGGTTGTGATGAACCTACAGAGAATTATCACCTAAATCTGTAACTGCCCTTGACTTCACAGAGCTTAATAGTGGAGTCTCAGCTCTTTGTTTAGCGGTCATGACCACAACTTTCATACTCTGCGCTAATAACCCACTGTACACTACCTGCTCAGCACAAAACAGCAGACACGCACAGTTAGAGACTAGCTGATACGCTTAGTGGAGCATTCATCAGCTAAAGAGCCAGATATTTCCATAAGGAGTTGGTAGAGACCAAAACAGAGCTACAAGAGTAATCGCTGGATGGGTAAAAAAACGACTTTTTGCTAACAAGTTCGCCATATCAAATTAAAAAGTAAATGTCAGTATTGCATTTACAACAAGCGGCCAAAGAATTGCAGGTTTAAGTAGCATGCACTAGTAAAGAAATTAGAGAAGCCATGCAAAAAAAAGAAAAACATTACTGCACAATTTAGCCCTATTGCCAGACAAGAACATCAATATTGGAGGTTTTGCAAAACCAAGGATACCGGATTTTTTTACATCCAATGCCAACATTTTTGAAATTCTCACCTTTTATAATATCTGTACATGACAGCGGTATGGCTAAGGTTAGGGAAGATTGTGATTACAGTTAATAACAAGACCAATAGTCTACAGCCATGTTTGAGGCTCTGTGAGGCTGCTTTGAGCTAAATGCCAGCATGCTAATATGCTCACAATGACAATACTAACGCATTGATACGCAGGTACTGTATAATTTTTGCCATGTTCACCATATTAGTTTAACGTGTTAATTTGCTAACATTTGCCAACTAGCACTAAACACAAAGTACAGCTGAGGCTGATGGGAATGGCATTAGTTTTGCAGGTATTTGGTCATTAACCACATCAATAGAAACATTCTAATTTTGACCAGATGACGGTGCCGGATGAAATGTTAATGTTGTGTACCAAAAGTTGTCAAGACATTTCACTTAAAACCAGTGTTGTGTTATGTTGTTGGTGTTTATTTGATTATGACATTAGTTGAATTAATACTCATACTTTTTCTCATTCTCCTCGTGCCACAGGGGATTCTTCTGCGGATTCGTGGCTGATGGTCTCGCAATGCCACTTGCTCTGGTGAAACCATGTGCCGAGCGTTATAGCTTAAGCCAACTCGGTGAAGGTGCCCTCGCACATGATTGGAGAGACCCACTCCAGACTCAAACATGGCAGGGCAGTACGGACAGGGCTTGTGTTCTACCCCTGGTGTGGGGAAAACATCAAAGCTGCCACCTGTAGACATACAAGGCGGCTCTGTGGAATCATCACAAACTGTTGTTTCGATATACTCCTCCTTGATTATGAGTTGTTCTATGTCACTGCAGTCTTCATCTCCATCATCTTCATCCTCGAGTACATGAGGGCTTTGGTCTTTGGCTGAAAACCTCTGCCTTTTTCTGAAATACCTCCGAGCATACGGGTTCCTTACATTCTTGCTTTCCAAGAAGCTGCCTGTAGCTTCACTGGTGTCAGCACTGAAGTTATTTCTGCCCTCACAGCCTTTCTCTAACTCCTTATCTGCAGACTGTTTCCTGAGCCTCTGGCAAAGCCGTGGCGATATATTAACATTTATATTGTCAATAGTGTTATGCAAGGGCTTTGACATTTTTCTCATTGACAGAGAATTCTGGTTTGCATGCGCTTGTAAACTCCCTCTCGTTGGGTCGTTCTTGCCACCCTGGCAGAACATCTGATCTAATTTAAGATTTCTGGTTGATAAAGAATCAGTAGTTGCAGGACAGTTTGCCTGCTTTGAGCTGCCAAAAGGCTTGCAGTCATTGTTTTTTCCGTCTTTTTCCACACAGGTGATATCAGTTGCCATGTCTAATCTTTCTACTGGTTGGAGGAGTAATTTTCCATGCCTGTCGACCCTCCACAAAGACGGTGACAGCATGTTTTTGCTGTAGCCAACATGGCACCTAAACTGAGGAGAAGTTACAGTTTTGTTTTTGGACTTTTGAATGTAAATGTCCCCTTTTTTACAGGACCAGTGTAGGAAGTGAGCCGTTTCTCCAAGAGTCGGCTTAAACAGATTTGGTTTAGACATGACAATTTTGGGCTGGTCAGCAACCTTTTTATAATCACCACAGTGTGATCGCAGATGCTCCAGCTCAGAATGTCTTTCCAATACTACTTTGTCTCTACTACTGAAAAAAAACATGTTACGCTGAAACTGAACATGGTCCTCTTCCTCTGCATCATTAGTGTGAGTCACTTTCCTGTATTGACGCTGGGGTGTGTTGATGTGTGCAACATGTAAGTGTGCTTCAAGTGCCTGTTGTGTCAATGTAATGTAGTTACACTCCTCACAGAAGTAGTAGTGCTTCAGATTATCATGTGTTTTGGCATGCTGGACCGAGATTTTAGGGCAATTACAACCAAATACACACTGAGGGCACTGCACAGTGGTACCTCTGTCTTCCAACTCAGTGTTTTTAAGACCTTTGATTTCTTCCGTAAGTTTTTCCAGCCTGTCTTGGTGAATAATGACGTGCCTCATGAGGGAGTTGCTATCACAGAACAGACGCCCACACTCCCTGCATATAAAGGGCTGTGAGACATTCTCACTGTTCACCTGATTATGCTTGCCTAAATGATACATCATATGTCTATGGAAATGTCTTTTTTCCTTGAAATTAACATTGCATATTGTGCATGAAAAGAAGAGTGGATCTTGTTCAACTTGTTCTGTCTTCAACTGTTCCACTTTTGAACTACAATTGTCTTCATCTTCAGGGTCATTTTCCTCATTACAGCTTTCCTGTGCTTTGCTATGAATATGGTCCTCAGAGTCAGAGGCTGTGTTCCTAGAAAGATCTTTGAGTGGCACATCAGAATATCTAATATCCGATTGGGTAACAAAAGAATCATCTTTGTTGACAATGTCAACATTTTCAACATGTTTACCACTGCCGTAAGAGAAAGGTCTGTATGTGTGATTTAAACTGTGGTTAACCTTTTCTAGAGAGCTTGACATGGTTGTTACATGTGTATTGTGCTTCCTGTGTCTTCGGTGCATCACTTTGGTCTCCAGCCTTCTGTCATTGTGCAAGAAGCCCTCTCTTGCTGAATCCCATCTGATTACTTCAGCATTATCATAATCATCCGAGGAGCTTTCTGACCGCTCTACGTCCCGTCGAGATCTTGTTTTCATTGTCTGTTTTGTCAGAGGTTGGCTAATGTGCATTTGCTCTGCACTGTCTGCACCTGACAGTGTGGAATAGGCCAGTTTGGACTCATTCTCCTCCGAGTGAGACAGTGGCGTGTTGACACCTGGCTGTGTGGCCAGTGTTTTTACGATGGGCCCCGCTGTGTTCTTCCAAGCGTCTGATTGAAGCTCACTAGGTGGTGGTAACACCTCGGGGCTCTTGTCCTTCTCCGCTTGCCATGCGGCATCCAGGACATTGTTGGATAAAACAGTGCCTTTGTTCAGGACACAGTGTACCTCTGAGCTGGGGTGTGAACCAGGTCCATTAACAAGTGCTCCTGAAGGCAAAAAATTGCCTGCTTGGGGAACAGCAGGGACACTGCTGTATACAAATGGATTCGGCTGGGTTCCATTTAAAGGGTTTTCGTGTTCATCTGAGGACAGACCTGCAGCATTGTTCTTCAGGGAGAATGTGTGAGTCTGTAATGGCTCCAGAGTACGACCTGGGCTGTCAGACACCGGCTCCACGTCTTTGTCCTCTTGTGCATTTGGCTTCAGATCAGACATAGTAGCAATACTTTCTGAAATATAAAAGGAATAATACACATTAAGTAGCCTATATTTCTTATCATTTCAAGTAAGCCAAGTAAATGCAATGTCTTAAAAGCCTAATATTTCCTTCATTCCAGTGTAGTATTCAACCATCAAAAGACAACTTGCAGAAAGAAATAATGCAGATGTAAATTACAAAATGCAACACTGATGCACAACAGGTATGGTAAAGTCTAGTTCATTTTTTTTCTTGTTCACGCTGACAATGTGGTGCTGTTAAGTTTTTTTCTCCATAAAATGAGAGTGGTATTATTCTGTGCCGCATTATGATTTTCCAACACCCTCTTTCGCCACCTCTATTCACAACAAACCCTGCTGTTAGCCTTGAATACCCTGGCGAGGATGCTTAATTATGTGAGCGTACCTCTGGGACACAACCTTCATGCTTCTCCCCCTAAAGTTCTCAGTCGTCTGCTAAAATTGACCAATTTCCATGGGAACAAAGTACACCTCCGATGAGATCATATTGCGTCTTATCACTCTGTGATGGTGCCAACACAGATCCCAGCATGAGACTGTTGTTACTTGAATCCTGACAAATTGGCAGGCACACAATCTGTCTAAAACACAAACACAGACCCACACAAAGAAAACATACGCTTTTGCGCATACACAAATCATTTTATTTCGACCTATTAAATTGATAGTTTTGAGTTATTAAAAATGATTGTAATCAGCATACAATTAAATTACGTGTATGCTACATCTTATAACAGATTACACTATGCTGTCCAAAGCTGGTTTAGTTTAAAGTGTATGCTCAGTGGATTTGACATCCAGGCCTGGTTGCTCTCTACAGGAAGCTGCGTTGCTAACGAAGTGGTAAATTCAGTGTTAATGAGTGGCTTCACTGTTACCACCTCATAGGTAAAACCTTCCGAGCTCCATATTCTCCCCATCTGTTGTGGTGTAAGAGGTTCGAAGGAGGAACAGACGCTCTCCATTTAAACCCAACTTCACTGTTACCCCCAAACGGCAGGGTGGCAAAGCCATCAAAATATCTTGGTTCAAAATGTGTAAGCCTCATTAGCAGCCAACTCACACAATTTGCGTCTCTCTCTCTCTCTCTCTCTCTCTCTCTCTCTCTCTCTCTCTCTCTATATCTATCTATATATATACATATAGTATATATATATATACATATATATATATATATATATATATATATATATATATATATATATATATATATATATATATAAACAAACAAACGGGGGTTCAACAGAAATGCAATTTTTATGAATTTATTTGCCTCTATTTACTTCATTTAGTCAATGTTAAAAGGCTGACTTTGCCTTGCCTGGAGATATTTACAGGGATTATGAGCTTTAATACAGTTAAGCTGTATGCACAGATCAATCTGCTATGAGCTTTTACTAACCCTGTCTGCTATTTTACCCAAGACACTCGCCTCTTTTTCAGTTTGGTAAATGAGATTAAGGAGGGGCGTCATCATCATTGTATACTGTTAGACAGTTAAACTAAAATTATTTTAAAATGGAAGCTTTAAGGTTCCTGAGAACCATAATTTTAAGTGTTACAGGTTTTAAAGGTAAAACATGGTGCATCTTCCTGCTCTGTATTTACAGCTTCACTCTCCTATGTTACCTTACAACACATTCTCACTCCCATCCCATGACACTTGGTCAGGTGCCTTTTGCGTTGTTATTGACGCTTAAAGTCTCCTTTAGCGTCATATCTAAACACGCTTTATCTATCTTGGTCGGGACTATTGTCGTCACTTTTGACGCAGTTAGGTTTAGGAAAAGATTGTGGGTGGGCTATTAAAAGGTATGTTTCTGTGACATGTGGGACAAGAACGGGACAGTTGGGTTTAGGAAAAGAACAACAGGACAGTTGGGTTTAGGAAAAGAACAACAGGACAGTTGGGTTTAGGAAAAGAACAACGGGACGGTTGGGTTTAGGAAAAGAACAACGGGACAGTTGGGTTTAGGAAACGTGACATGCAGGACACAAATCCCTGTCTCTGGGGTGAAAGTCCTGTGTTGTTTGACCCATCCACCACCCCAACCACCCTCCCTATGCGGAAATTCGGGCTTTCATAATACTTGCTACCATTGTTGCTCTAAATACTATGTCATCTTCAAGCTGCTCTGCCCAGTGCGTTTAACACACACAGTGAAGGGTGCTTTTTCAGCCGTATTTTATGAGTTTGGAGTGAGAACGGGTTGTACCTTGCGAGGATTCATGAGCTCGCAAGAACACGAGATCTTGCAGTATTACGAGATTGCGCGAGAATTGCTGTAAGGGTACAAATTACACATAAGGAGGCAGGTTGGGGTGGTAAATGGGTCAAAGAAACGCAGGACTTTCACCCAGGAGACTGACGTTTGTGTCCCGCTTACAAATAAAAGCCTCAATTTTCTTTTCCTCAGTATTCGTAGTGCCTAAACATAACCGAGTGGTCGTTGTTCCTAAAACTAGCCAAACTGCAATTGTTTCAGAAGGTTAACAACATGTTTAAAACAGCGAGTGTTACGTTATCTGGTTTAGATACGAGGACAGAAAATGCTCCTGTAGGTTCTATTTCCTGCTACCGATAGGGGGCGCTAATTTATGAAACGCTCCTTTGGGTTGTATTAGAGGGTAGGAATAAACAACCTAGTTGTCATATGGTTTGGAGGACTTGTTGAAATGGTGTTGCAAAATCTCTAGTGGTGGTCCCATTTCTACTGTCACATGGTATACACCGACATATCGCCCAACCCTAAGTGGTCATTATTAGGTACAATGATACAATGTAATGCAATCCAATAAAACAGGTCTGACATCCTCTGCCTGCTCAGCTATACCTTTACGTAGCTTATAATATTTAGTTTAGACAGGATTTATTGTTAGGCTGTTGTATTGGATTGCATTTGATTGTACAGGTGTACATACATAAACTTCAGGTTCATAAAATTAAAGGCTTTAATTTGTACCAACAGCAAAAATGTAATCACTTCAAGTTATGGAGTTCAATAGGATCCTGTGCAGCATGCTCTGATAGTTGGTGGGCTGGAAATCGTGCCATGTACTCACATCAGTTTGGCTTTGAGTCTGGCTCACAACCTCAGCGCATGTCAAGCCCTATTCTCTTTCATCTACCAGTTGTTCTCTACTGTGCACAACCAAATAAATAAAAATGCCGTACACTTTGCCTGTAAAATGATTGCCTGAATTAATTGTTTTATAATACTCGCTTATTGTGTTAGTAGTTATTTCACGCGTTCTAAAGCAATATTACTATAATGGCAGGTGTAAATGACTAGAGACAAACCAAAGTCAACAATCTGCTTCCATCACAATGACAATGAGTGCAAAGGTCAAGCTTCATTGTATGACATGTCAATGTAATTTTGTCATTATTTTCTACTATATAATAATAATTTAAGGCGAGGACTATAAGGAGCAGAATGCAGTCCAGGATGAGGCTGAGACTTCAGAGGAAGAAGCAGCATCAGTAGAGGATGAGCAGGAGTCTCAACTTTGGGTCACACATAACATGTACAGTAATTGCATGTGTCAGAAATGCAAATTAATGAAACATAAAAACTTACTGAAACTGAAAAAAGGCTACAAAAATAGATACAAATTGCATTCATTGATGCTGCAATGATAGGCACTGACATTGTATGGCAGTGCAGCTTTTGCACCTGTTTTTTAAGGTGTAAAGTTACTCTGGTTATTTCAAAGATTACTTACTTAAATTACTCTACAAAGTACACAATCTAAAACACAAGTGCTAGGGCCCAAAGGTTTTTTATATTTTGTAATTTGACTGAATACATAAAAAGGTTCAAAGTATATACAATTTACTTGATTAAATATACATGTTGTTGATTTTTGATATCCTTGTGTTCTTTGGGGATGCATAAAAGCAGATAGCACAGTTACAGTAATACAAAAATTAATACAAAAGTTTATTAACACTTTGGTCAAATGACAGAAAATTAATCGGCAATCGTTTGAGTCAGTTATCAGGGAATAATGCCAAACATTTTCTGGTACCAGCATGTGAGTATGTGTTGCTTCTTTCTGTTTTATATGATTGTAAATTGAATTTTGGGTTTTTTTGGACTGTTGCTTGAACAAAACAAGCCATTAGATCTAAAAATTGTAATGGGCATTTAAACAAATTTCTGACATTTTAGACAAAACGATTAGAAAATTATCTGTGTATTAATAGATAGTGACAATTTAAAATGTTTCTACTTGCAACCATAGAAATAATGTGTGTGTGTGTGTGTGTGTGTATATATATATATATATATATATATATATATATATATATATATATATATATATATATATATATATATATATAAATAAAATTCTTACTACTAGTATAATGTCACTGCTACTACATTGCACATCTGTACGTTGTTCATACATTGTTCATATTACATATTTATTCTGCTCTTATAACACTGTCTATACTTTGTATATCGCGTTGCACTTTTCTGCTTTTCTGGTTGGACACAAACTGCATTTCGCTGTTTTTTTGTCTTTGTACTTGTACACTGCAAATGACAATAATAAGTAATAAGTTGAATCTAATCTAAAAAAAATATACATACACACATACACACACACATACACACACACACACACACACATACACACACAGTGGGGAGAACAAGTATTTGATACACTGTCGATTTTGCAGGTTTTCCCCACTTACAAAGCATATAGAAGTCTGTAATTTTTTATCATAGGTACACTTCAACTGTGAGTGACGGAATCTAAAACAAAAATCCAGAAAATCACATTGTATGATTTTTAAGCATTTAATTTGCATTTTATTGCATGACATAAGTATTTGATACATCAGAAAAGCAGAACTTAATATTTGGTACAGAAACCTTTGTTTGCAATTACAGAGATCATACGTTTCCTGTAGTTCTTGACCAGGTTTGCACACACTGCAGCAGGGATTTTGGCCCACTCCTACATACAGACCTTCTCCAGATCCTTCAGGTTTTGGGGCTGTCGCTGGTCAATACGGACTTTCAGCTCCCTCCAAAGATTTTCTATTGGGTTCAGGTCTGGAGACTGAATAGGCCACTCCAGGACCTTGAGATGCTTCTTACGGGGCCACTCCTTAGTTGCCCTGGCTGTGTGTTTCGGGTCGTTGTCATGCTGGAAGACCCAGCATCGACCCATCTTCAATGCTCTTACTGAGGGAAGGAGGTTGTTGGCCAAGATCTCACGATACATGGCTCCATCCATCCTCTCCTCAAAACGGTGCAGTCGTCCTGTCTCCATGCTTCACGGTTGGGATGGTGTTCTTGGGGTTGTACTCATCCTTCTTCTTCCTCCAAACACGGCGAGTGGAGTTTAGACCAAAAAGCTCTATTTTTGTCTCATCAGACCACATGACCTTCTCCCATTCCTCCTCTGGATCATCCAGATGCTCATTGGCAAACTTCAGACGGGCCTGGACATGCGCTGGCTTGAACAGGGGTGCGCTGCAGGATTTTAATCCATGACGGCGTAGTGTGTTACTAATGGTTTTCTTTGAGACTGTGGTCCCAGCTCTCTTCAGGTCATTGACCAGGCCCTGCCGTGTATTTCTGGGCTGATCCCTGACCTTCCTCATGATCATTGATGCCCCACGAGGTGAGATCTTGCATGGAGCCCCAGACCGAGGGAGATTGACCGCCATCTTGAACTTCTTCCATTTTCTAATAATTGCGCCAACAGTTGTTGCCTTCTCACCAAGCTGCTTTCCTATTGTCCTGTAGCCCATCCCACCCTTGTGCAGGTCTACAATTTTATCCCTGATGTCCTTACACAGCTCTCTAGTCTTGACCATTGTGGAGATGTTGGGAGTCTGTTTGATTGAGTGTGTGGACATGTTTCTTTTATACAGATAACGAGTTCAAACAGGTGCAGTTAATAGAGGTAATGAGTGGAGAACAGGAGGGCTTCTTAAAGAAAAACTAACAGGTCTGTGAGAGACGGAATTCTTATTGGTTGGTAGGCAATCAAATACTTATGCAATAAAATGCAAATTAATTATTTAAAAATCATACAATGTGATTTTCTGGATTTTTGTTTTAGATTCCGCCTCTCACAGTTGAAGTGTACCTATGATACAAATTACAGACCTCTACATGCTTTGTAAGTAGGAAAACCTGCAAAATCGGCAGTGTATCAAATACATGTTCTCCCCACTGTATGTATGTATATGTATGTATGTATGTATGTATGTATGTATGTATGTATATATATATATATATATATATATATATATATTTCTATGGTTGCAACCAAAGACAAAATCCTGCTGTCAACTAGAACAATACAGAAATAAAGATATACAGTATTCATTGTGACAGTTATTTTCATCAATTATAATTATAATTCATTTTTGACAATTATTTAATGCAAACAACTGAAATACCCAAACTTTAGGTTGTGTGAGGACAACACACAAATTGAGGATGAGAGTTTGGCGCTGTAGGCTTGTAAGGCTGTGAATGTCTAAGCAAATTCCTTCTTCCTGTTCAAGTGAAGACCCAGGCTGGCAGCACAGTGGAGACAGCGCTAAAAACCAACTGGGACCAGTCAGCCCAACCATTTCAACTGCTGGAGCTGTCTGTCTGGATCAACAGCCAACCTTATATTCCTCTGCCATCACCATTGCTTGAGAAATGTCTAAACAAGGGGAGCCACAGTCCCTCAAGTACTGCACTACACAACTTCCTCAGCTAATGGGATCTATTGATTTATTTGACACAATGTGAATTTATGAAGCTGCCTCTTAAGTGTGAGAGTATCAAAGTGTGGCTCAAAACAAACAGACAGAGATTCAGCTTGACACTCCAGTAATCCCAAGGTGAGTATGTTCTCTCCAAGAAGGTGCTACAGTGAAGAAAAAAACAAACACAATGTTAAGTTCTTCTTATAACATCTTAGCCCTGCAGTTCTTCCCACAGTATCAAATAGCAGAAAAGCAGATAAATTAACAATATGCAGCAAGCCAAATCTCACTTTCCTCAATGTGACCAACTGGCTTGTTTCGCAGAAGAACGTGAAACTATAAAACAGCAGATTCATTAAACACCCTAAATTTGCACAGGAGAAAATAAATAGAGTGGCTTCACACAATGTCTTTGTCCACATTACGCACTCTCTTATCCCACTGAATTCTTGTCACCCAAAGGTCATTTCCATAATAATGGTCTCCATTCTCCCTAATGGGATTTTGGCTGTGATTATGTATGCCAGCGTCTTGTGCAGACACTATCAGCCCTGTCATCCTGAATTGCACAAATGTAATTACACAAATCCTTTGATAACTAAACAATGTAATTTACTGCTTGAGTGAAAATATATACCGAGTTATATGACTCAAATTATACACTAAAGAAAAATATATGACTACCATAGGTGGTATGTTGCAAAGAATATAGTGTTTTTTATAGTAAAAAATTTTTATGCTAATGAAGGCTTTAACAACAAGAATACTAGGTGTCCAGCCAAGTGATTTAAACACATATTCACAAGAATGGTATTCCTGGAAGTAAAGGAATAGATCCACATTTTTTGGGAAATAGTCTTATTCGCTTTCCTGACAAGACTTAAATATTGCACTCTTATATCTGTCTGCTAAATATAAAGCTACAGTCAGCTGGCCTAGCTAAGCATAAATACCAGAAACTATAAAAAAAATAAAAACTAGAGTTTTAATAATAACAACGTGAAGTGTATTCACATGTACATAATAGGGAGCCAAAATGAAACGGGAAGCTCTACGTTTTGTTCCAGGAAAGAAAAAATCTCATTCAAAACCCCATTGACATTTGTAACTACGCTAATAACTATACTAACGTTATAAGGTTGTCAGTTTTGGTTAATTTTGTTTTGGAAAGCCTGACACCCATTAACCGGTAACTAACCGGTTAAATTTAAGAAGTAAAAAAAAACGCAAAATGACATCACATATATAGTCGAAGCTTTCATTTGTGGAAGCCCTCCAGCAGTCAGGGTTCCCCATTTCCAGTCTTTGTGCTTAGCTAAGCTAATCCTGGCTGTAACTTCATCCATCCATCCATCCATCTTCGTCCGCTTATCCGGTGTCGGGTCGCGGGGGGAGCAGCTCCAGCAGGGGACCCCAAACTTCCCTTTCCCGAGCAATATTAACCAGCTCCGACTGGGGGATCCCGAGGCGTTCCCAGGCCAGGTTGGAGATATAATCCCTCCACCTAGTCCTGGGTCTTCCCCGAGGCCTCCTCCCAATCCTAATCCTGGCTGTAACTTCATATTTCTTATATTCATATTTAGCAGACAGATACCGTATGAGAGTGGTATTGATCTTTCCTTTCAACGTTTGGTAATAAGCGTATTTTTCAAAATGTTGAACTACATTGTTTCAGCTAATAAAATAATACTATTGAAAATGTGTGGAAGGTATATGCACATAATAATAAACACTTAGCACTATATATATATATATATACATATATATATTTAAAAACACACTAGCAGTGGACACTAAAACCAAAAAAAGACATATGGAGACAGAGCAAGGGTTAAACTGTGAGAGTAGTGCCTTGAACTACAGGTGAGAGCGAATGTCGCAATCCAAAAAAAAACATCCTATCCTTTGTCCGAAGTTCAACGAGAGCAAAGAATGTCTTGAAAAATCCCTCCCAATCTTGCCCACAACACACTTCTCCTTGCCCCCCTCTCCTAAAAAAGGGGAATGAGTGAAATGGCTGCGATGGTAGATTTACTGATGAAAAAAGGTGAAGCGTGAACATTCGGAGTGATAAAAGGGGACAGGGAGCGAGTGACAGTTGGGTTAAGACAGAAGTCATGTTCAATAGCAGGTAGAAACATCAAACAGCGAGTTCACAGGAAACCCATGCAACCTTGTCTTGATGGAGGATTTTCTGTTGTGTGGAGTAGATTATATCTGTTCAAGCTGCTGACACGGCCTCATTTGCTGCCCGTAGTGTTGGAGGGGGATTAAACGATATAAACTTTAAAGCTTTAAACAATACCTTTCAAAATTAAATGGATTAAGGGAGAGATGTCTGATGGGGATTTCCCAAGGCTTTGTTAGTTTTAAACTCTACTCCTTTTAAAAGGGGGAAGAAGAAGAAGAAGAAGAAGAAAAAACAGCAGTTAGAAATTTCTCAGGCATGTGACCGTTTTAATGAGGCTGCTCTCACGTTGAGGAGGGCAGTGGGCACAGGAGGGCTGCCAAGCAGATGGCTCTCATAAACATCATATCTGCTCTGTTTAGATACATGACTTCTCATCTCCCAACACTGAGAGGAAAACAAACCCGACCATCACCACAAGCACTACCCACTTGCCCACTTTTGGCAAGCTGTGCCGGCTCGTTGAAATGGCACATTTCCATTTCTTGCATTTCTCCTTCATAACAATATGCATGAGTGGCGCAATTGATATACATAACCTCTAATCTGTTATAAGTATACAGAGAAGATGCAGCTATTGCGGTGGTGGGTATTTTTGTTTAGTGGCAGTTAGGGTGTTGACTTTTATTGAATGTTATTATTACCATATAACTGAAAGTGTACAAATATGAAGCAAGACAGAAGTTGTTGCTCTGATTAGGCATGCTCAGATGCTCCCCTCTTCAGTTGAGATGGGGAAGAAAAATGAAATATTTATATATTTATAAATATATATCAAACTTTGTTGCTGCCGCTTTGCTGTAGACATGTGACCATTCAGATGAAAGGGAGTCGGTGTCAAACTGCTCTCCAAATTGAGGACAGGCTCCACATTGCTGAGCAGACATCAGTGAGCTTAAAATCGGAGGCATGTCAAGTATTGCAGGTATTAGGATGAAATCTCTCATTATCTTTCTTTAAAACATAATATGAGTGCACCACAGCATGGATAGGGAGGGTAGGGGCCTTGTAGTCACTAACGGCAACCAAAGTGAGCCCTCAGTAGTCACCTTGAATTCTATTATTAGACCAGGACAAACAACTTGAAACACCAACTGGATCAAGTGTGCCGTGTGCAGCCTCTGATTGGGTTTAGAGAGCTAGAAGTGGTTAAAATAAGCACCACTATGATCACGTAAGGTTAAAGAGCTGACAGGAATGGTAGAGCCTATAGTGAACAAAGAAGCAGCCTCTGAAGAGAAAATGCCAAAACTATGGCTGTCAAAAAGTCACAGGGAATTCAGAGGCCAAAAAAAAAAAACTATTTATCTAACTCTATCAGGAAAAGTGGACAGTTTGAGCGCGGTAGCCTTGACAGCAGTGGGATTCCCTTGTCATTTCCCAAGGTCCACACACACACACACACACACACACACACACACACACACACACACGTACACACACAGACGCATGTAAGACGATTATTCAGTACTGCTTGTCAATTGTACCTTTTCAACCCGGATCAATGAGTCGTCTTGCACCAGGGGCCTGTATCAGCGCCAGTCATTAACATGTGAGTGCCACTCTATCAGCCCCAGCTCCAAATAAATCAAAGGGTCGGCCACAGAAGAAAAGGGGCTAATATTTCCTCAATAACCCCAGAGGGACACCATGGAGAGATGCAAATTGCCTCCCAGGAGACCCCGGGGGATGTGAAGGAGAAACTTGCTGGGAGGCAACGGGAAGCTAATGAGTATAATGGTAAATGTATACAAGGAGAGGGAGAAAACCCTCTCTATTCATACCAATTAATACAATCTTATCAATGGAGTGTACTGTAGAAGGAGGGCCCATGTCTAACCCCTTGCCCTCCTCCCTACTTCAACCTCTCAAGCGTCTGTATTATTCAACACGGGCCAGGCTACGGTCATTAGCCCTGTGGGAGGCTGGGCCAGGCCTGGGGAGTTAAGGAGATTTTAAAAACCACTCACTCCTCACATCAAAACAAATTGTGCCAAATCAAAGGGGCTCAAAAAAAATGTCCTTTCTTGGAAGGGCGAGGGAGGGAATCGCCATTGTTGTAAAGGCCGCGTTCTGTAGCGTCAAAATACAAAGATACAAGATAGCATTAGATAGAAGTAGCTTCATCAATCAATCAGCATTTAAGAAAAAAGGGATTACTAATGATTAGAATGTTGTGACATGAAATAATAAAAATTTAAACCATGATTGTGTTAAATATCTTTGCATAATAACTACAAAATTGTGGCATCAATACATTTGATTGATTTAATGCAGCAATTTGAGATTTCGTTATTTTTTTCTATATCATTAGTGGCGTAAACAGGATTTTTTCAGTTTCTTGTTAGAAACAAATGCTTAGCTCATTGAAAATGAAGACAGTAATCCATTGCAGCTGCGGACACCACACCAAAAACCTGATGAAAACATAACTAACCCACACACCATCACATTCAAACACACACTGTGAAAATCATGAGTACCAAAGATTATATTTTCAAGTGAATATATCCATATAAAAAAAAGATATTTCAAGAACTTGTGATGTTTTATACATTGTGGTGAAGAAATGTGTTTTGATGTGTCTTGTTTGAAATTACTGTATGTATGTATGTATGTATGTATTTCTAGATTATTAACGAAACAAGTGAATCTGTGCAGGGAACTAGTTACAATAATCTCACCCAATTGGCAGATTTTTACTTGTTAAATAGATTTGTTCTTTCTTTTGTTTGTAAAGAGTCTTTGAGTTCCATGTAAAGCGCTATATAAAACTTATGTATTATTATTATTATTATTATTATTATTAACAAGATTGTTTTTAGATGGAGATTTTCTTGCAGTGCATGAACGCACTTCTGGCTTTCTTTTATCTAAACACACATCTGACCCTATATAGATTAAACCACACTTACATTCACACAGCAATGCAAGCTAATCATTTTGAAATAAATTTGATTTTTCCCCTTTAACTACACACTGAAAAACAGAAAAATCTATAAATATACAAATATCTCTTGTTTCTGGGTGGGAGAAAAACGTGCTCTGGTTTATTGGCATTTCTTTAAACCAATTACAATCGTCTTGGGCGGTGCTAAGCGCCACACGGAGCAACAGTGCCTCTGCAAAATAGCCTCTGGGGAACTTGTTTTGGTGGAACATGTGTACGATCAAAAGTTGTTTTAGTAGTGCAACAGAAAGCTCAGATTGGACAGATAGTCTAGCTAGAATTTTGTTGGCAACGGAGCATTGAGGATAAAGACTACAGTGCACCAAACTTTATACAGTACCACATATGCCCAACAGATGGCACCTGCAGCTATGAAAACGAGCTGAAAATACGGAAAACTTCATGACTAGTGTGGAAAACACTATCGGACAATATGCTTTTGTCCAGATTCGATTCTTTCACGATACATGGGTGCCGATTCAATTTGTACTGCGATTTTCATCAATTTTCTTCTTTTAATTCTTTAACAAAAACCAAAGTTGGAAAATACACTTTCATCAAACATTCCTAAAAAAGTTTCTAAGAAGAATGCACATCACAACAGTCAGTGAGTCTGACATTTATTTAATTTGTAAAGAAGTACATAACGTGTATATTTTGCATTTTCTGCTTTTGGTCTGTTTTGCTTGACACTGATATGATGTCGCTGCTGTCAGCAGTACCATATAAACAGAAAATATTTAGAAGAATCATTGGTAGAAATAATAAGAAATACTGATTCTGGGGAAAAGAATGGTTGCAAAATCATGATATATACGATTTTTAATTTATTTTTTCCCACCCCTATTACTTAGTATGATAACTTTACTTTAGTCACCATGCCATATATATAAGTATAGTTTAAAGGTGCCCTGTGCAGTTGTGAGGTGCTCCATAGCGCCGCCAGTGGTAAAAAAAAAAAGTTACCTCTTAATCGTTACGGCAGTACAGCTGAAAGAAATCGAAGTGGTATGCAGTTTAAGGAAGCATTTGAACTACCTGAAAGGGCAAACAAATGCATCAAAAGCAGCAGAAGAAAAAGCAATACCTCAATCTATCATTTTGAAGGTAATTTATCAAGGTTGAGAAATATATATGGCACCAGGAGGATTTGCCTTCCAGAAATCACAGAGGGGACTCAAATGAAGGTTAATCACTATATAACTTTCTATATGTCTAATCCTATACTCCAGATTTCATTGAGCATAGCTGTAAAAGCCCTCTGTCAGCAATAACTGTGCCTAACCTGTGCCCCGCATGCTCAAAGCTCTAAAATATCACATCCAACTCTGAGAATAAGTGGGAAATTAATGAGGAAAGTGCTGTGCTCTACCTTAGATAGGTATCACAGAAAGGGTGAGCAGCTCGCAGCTCATGTACAATAGAAGCTCGCTAATCCGAACCCTCCAAGATAGAGGTTGTTTGGACTTTGGAGAAATGTTCTGGAGGGATAAATACTGATTTGACATTCTTGTAGACTTGGGTGCATCTGACCTAAAATATACCAAAACTGGCAAGTATATTTAGGATTTAACTATTAGTTTATTAACAATTAATTGAGTTAAGCTGCATTAAGAAGAAAACCATAACTATCCTTTAGTCATAACTGCATGTAATTATAATTTTTTGTAACATGGACATGCACTTTTATCTTTGTACATTTACTTTCATGTTTCATAACATGACAACCCTGTATATAAAGTTTTTTTTTAATAACAAGCTATTATTTGTGTCCTTCCATTAATCCTTGTATTTAAACAACTTTGAGTCTATGAAAAGCACTATATAAATTCAATTTATTATTATTATTATTATTATTATCATTATTATGTATCCAATTGAATGTGATTACACAGTGTAAATTACTGTAACTGATTTTGCTTTTCAATGTATCATCCCTTTGAGTGAGGGCTCAGCGTATCAGTGATCGTATTCTGCCCCTTAGTGGAGGAAATGCTCCATAACCTGAGTGAAGCAGGATAATAGAAGGCTTGATCTGCAGAGGCTGAGCAGCAGGCTGGATTGTGGACATCTGCAGCTCATGACCTAGTCCTTCACTCAGCCTTTGATGGACCAAAGCAATCTCACCGGCCCCTTAGATTTAAGTAGCTGAAATCTGTCTTTCCTTTAAAACAAGTTCCTCTCCACAAAGTCACTCCTATGGCTCTTTAAAAGCGCAGTGACACTTTAAATGTAAATTTAGGTTTGTGAACATAAAAAAACTGAACTAAAAGTCAGTAGCAACTAAAAAGAATAGAAAATCCAAGTTTGGATGTTTTCATGACATGGCTTCAAAAGCTGCTTGCTGTTTTTAAATAATCTGGCTGCATTATGTGCAGATGATCAGAACCAGAGAATGAACCCTGAACCCTGGAAATTCATTCAAAATATGTTCCTGCAAATCCCTCTCAGTAGAGCTGTCGAGACAAATTAAGGAAGCAAAAAAAAACTCCTCATAACGCCAAACTGATTGTTACTGCAGCAGCAGTGAATGCACTGAAATTTTAGTATGAGGGTTGGAATTAGATACAGTTGCACATACATGTTTAAACAAATTTGTTTATACTAATACTACTAGTGGCCACAATTAAGTGTATTACAATTTGGTGCTTGAAACTTGATCCTTCCTGAAGCAAAATATGGATATCAAAATGTATGACTTTATAAGATGGAGCACATACTATAAGGCTCCAAAAGGCCAAATGTAAAAAACAGTTGGAGTCATATAATGGCCTTGTTAATGCTTTAGGTTTATTCATGCCATTCTATACTATCTTAAACTGCATGCCATACATTTTATAATATAAAAACTGAATAAAGACAGTTGAGTTCTATTGAAAATGATAGTGCACTGTGTAACAAGCTGAAAGCAAAAATAGGGCTGCAATTGTATTATTATTATTATTGTTATGTCATTATTATTATTATTTTGATTAATCAATTATTGTTTGGGCCGTTAAGTGTCACGAACTAGTAAACAATGACCATCATAACTGTCCAATCCAAGTTGACATCTTCTAATTGCTTGTTTTGGCCAACCCACAGTCAGAAACCCAAAGATACTCTGTTGACTCATCACTTCAGACAAAGAAATTCAGCAAATATTCACAATTGAGAAGCTGGAACTAGGAAATGTTGCAGTTTTTGTTTGAAAATAATCAATTAAATCAAAATGGTTAACGATTCATTTTATATCATTTAAATAACGTGATGTATGTAGGGCAGTGTAGAGCATGTCCTAAAAGATCCTCATTTAAAGGGCCAACATCATAGAATAATCATTCAAAATAAATATTGAGGGCGCCTGGGTACCTCACCTGGTAGAGCGTGCAACAATATACAGAGGCTCAGTCCTCGACGCAGCGGCCGCAGGTTCAGTTCTGACCTGTGGCCTTTTGCTACATGTCATTCCCCCTCTCTCTTCCCTTTCAAATCTAAGCTCAGATAAAAATAATTATATATGTAAATAAACATAATAATAAAAATAAATAAACAAACATCATAATATAATGTAATAATTACCTCATAAGAGCAATAAATGAAAGACTGATTTAATGATTAAGCTCACGATGGTATAATTTCAATGTGATGACAATTTCAACATCAAAAATCACAATAGTGGCTTACATTTTAAGAAAATTAAACAAAGACTAGAGAATTGTATCAGTGATTCTGTTTCACACTGGAGAATAATCAACAGCCAGCTTGTCACTCTCTACAACCTGCCAAGTGTAGGAGTGGAAGCACTGACACATGTAACTGACATCTCAGATTTAATTTGACTGGTAATCACACCCAGCTATAGTTTCAGAGTATTTCACACATCTGAGCTACAGTTTCAGGTGTTAAGCCGGTAAGGAGACATACAACTGTGCCCGAATGATAACACCTCTTCAGAGACGGTCACATTTTTGGGTTTATGCTCTGCCATTGTGATTGTAATGATGATAATACTGACAAGAACTGCGGACTCCACACAACACACATCTTCTTGCTTTTCAATTAAAACGCAATCAAAACTCGTTTTAAGCTCAACGTTACCGGCTCAAATACTCTCATTTCAGTTCAGTGGCTATTTGAAAAAGTTATAAACGTGTGTCGCTTCACGGCAAGTAACCTTCTGGTGATTGTCTGAATCATAAACCGTGAGCTGATAGTAGCATTTCTACCAAGAGACAATATTTTACTAATACCACCAGTGTTTGTCAAATTTGAGAAAGTGGATCTCAATAATCATGCTGAATAATTAAAATTGAAAAAAAAAAAACTGAAACCGACTTACCAGTCTATGTTGAAGCACTGATTCAACCACATGGCTCTTAGAAAACACACCTGTAACAGGGAGAAAATGTTCTTTAACTCCGTTAATGAAGCCGAAAGCTGCTCACTACACAGATCACTGTCACTTCCTTTAAAAACTAAAAAACATTTCAGGTTTCAGTAAGATTTCGTGATTACATCTGACACACCCTGCCTCAGGGAATCCATGGATGTCCCTCCAAATTCAGACCCTGTTTTGGGATTCAAAACTAAAAGCGGAGGACATCATTTCTTGTAAGATACCTCCACACAAGGACACAAGGAAATGTGAGTTTAGCAGGGTAAGGTAATGAGTGCTTAAATGATTAGTTAATTATTCGATTGAAATTATCCTTTGTTGTTTTTTTCGACATTGGCATCACTTCGTAAATGTTTGTGGTCCAGACCTTTCTTTTCTTCAGATTTTATTAAAACTAATGCAGTGCCTGTTCAAAACGTGCCTGTTCGGAATGGGCCAATTGCTTGGTATTGCTGCCTGCAGCTTTCTCGAGAACCGCTCATCTAAACAACTTTACACTCGACACTGTGCTTTAGGGATGTCACGAGAACCGATACTTGTGATACCTTTCGATTCTAAAATGACAAAACAACGACGATGCCCATTTTTTTGAAGCACCGTAAGCACCGTGAGTGCCGATGCCAGTGTTAGCATCGGTGCTGCGCCTCTTCTGGAACTGATGGGGGCAGTGTACGCTTCAGATTGTTCCAGTCGATACGTACATTCAAGTAGGAGGTCACGAACAAGTGGAACTACACTAGGGTTGGGCGATGTCCCCTAAATTGGCAGTTGACGATGTTTATAGTAAAACATTGTGATGGACAACGTTGTCGGGGGTAGCTTTACATAAATATTTTTTTCTACTACTATGGGCCAACAGTTAACATAGAAACAATTAAATGCCCTCTGTAAATGGTGCCCTGCAGGTAGGTTTTACAACTTGACCTACTTTCACTTAAATACGGAGCAGTAAAGTCAATCAGATGTCCGTGAGCTGCGTAACGACAGTACAGTGGGACGTCTGCCTTCAACAGAGCGACAGTAATAACCTAACATACCATCATTACTGAGTTTAAATTACATTCTCGGTTATGTTTGCACTGAATAACGCATTCAATAAACAGAAACATAACTCTTGCAGCGCACATGAACAGACGCGCAATATTAGCTCACACATAAAATAGCACCCTCGTGAATTAGCCTGTTGCTAACGTACATTCATAAATCCTGCATAACATCGTCCGGTACCTACAGGACCTCAGACTTACTTATTGATGCACGCACAGAGTAACGTAGACAACCTTGGTCCAATGAGGGGAGAAAGGAAAGTGTGATAGCGTTCCACTTTTAACGCTTTTTTCTCTCTCACTCGAGACCGCTGTGTCCAACGTTACTAGAAGGTAGAGCGAGCTACAACTGACAGGGAAAGAGAGAGAGAATGTATCACTACAGCCAATCAGCAGTCTGCTCAAAGCAATGGTCTTTTTTACAAATAGGTTGCACTTAAAGGGGGGCATCACGATGGTGGCTCTCCATCGTGATGTCGGCCAGCCATCACGATGGATGATGATATCGTCCATCGGAACGAGAGTCAACGGAGAGATAATTATTTTTTTATCCCGTTTGAATTGAGCCATGAATTACACATATGATGTTCCTCAGTTTAATAGAAAATTTCGCAAGTCAAGAAAGTCTCAGTTTATTGTTAAACTGTTGAAGTATAAGACTGTGAAAATACATAGTTAGAAAGACTACACACTTCAAAGTCGCACGGATGACGTCTCGCTGAAACTACGAAGTCTGTGTATCGTACAGGGGATGTAACGTTACTCAAATGAGCAGAGGATCTTGGTTGTTCTTTTGCTTATCTGCTGAAAACACTTCATTGGATAAAACCCATCAAGTAAGATAACGTTAAATGTGTTGTGGAACAGAGCTAAGCTAGCTAGCTAGCGAGCAAGTTGAGCATCAAGCTAGGTGACGAAAATTGTGTGAGATGAGAGATGTAGTTCACTGAGCGGTTTCACAAAAAACTGAGTGGTCATATGACAAACCTACGCCTAACTGAGACTTTCTTTGGTTGAGAAATTATCTTTTAAGTTGACGAACATCATATTTGTAATCCATGGATCAATTCAAACGGGATCAAAAAATAATTTGCCTATCCCCGTTCACTACCATTTATATTTCGTTCCGAATTAAGGTCCCATGAGGATGAGGATATGCAATTTTGCCAAAACCATGTTCATCTTGTTAGCTGAATGGCTGCACTGATATATTCACTGTTTTCTTTTGCACTGTTTTTGCACAGTCCCTTTTGAAAATATGCCTGGAAGTCTGGAATGTGTCTGGGGACATTAGTTGTTGCATTATGACCATTTATTTAGTTGTTCAATGCTCTATTGCACATGTTTTGTATGTCTTGTTATGGCATTTTTATATTTTTCAAATATTTTAGAAGTTCATGTTTCAAGTTCAAGTACATGGAATCTTAGAAAATCCATTTTTTTTTACCATGGTATCGAAATTGGCAGCGAGAATCATGTTATTTTACTAGTATTGGAACCAACTACTGAATTTTTGGTATCGTGACACCCCTACTGCGCTTCGTTGGGTCGTGAGAAATACACCTGTCATGACATAGTTGCGTCCCCTAGAAATGCTAAGAGTATAAACGTAATTTGCTAACAGTTATCTATTTGGGACCAGGCTATTTCCGGGAATAAAAGCATTCATTCCAAAAGTTACATCGCTGGTGCTTTAAATGTTGTTAAATGAGTTTGCTACAATGTAACATCTCTGATCTCTCTTCTTTTAACTCTTAAATGTACTGTAACGCACACCGGAGAGCCAGCTGTACCCAGCATGCTGTTCAGCAGTGTAAAAGTCAATAGGGCCCTCTCAATACAATACACCACGGTTCCCAAACCTCTTCTGCTCCTCTCTATGCTTTGCAGTGCAGCAGAATGAGACGCTTTCCAGCCATAGGAACTTTCACCAAGGTCTAGGAACATTGCGGCCACAGGGATCAGTGTCTTTCTTAAGTTCCGTGGCAATTTTCTGGGGCCAGTCGCTGATTGGAGGGAACTGACTTTCAGGTTAGGGTTTGCAGGGATGACACAGTCGCTGATTGGTCAAACACATACATTGCAGCTGGTTCAACTGCCCAGCTCTTCATTCATAAAACAAGGAAGTACCCTAGTAGCGATTTATGAACATTTTAGTACGAGGGGGAAAATTTGTCTTTGTTTGATAATGTTAAAATGTCTGATTGTTTGACAAGTGTTCTAAAGCACAAATAATCATCAAACACCCAACATAGGATTTACTGTGGAGACAGACACTCTTAGATTCATTCTCCTCCTCTGAATTAATTTATATTTAGCCTCACTGTGCTGTTATAACACTTGGCCCCACCTAGGGGGTGCGCCCCCCAGTTTGTGAACCACACAGCGTGTACATAACGCACTACTAATAAATATGTCCCATAAATCTCAAAAGCTCACACTTGACACGGCACTTCCTTGGTTTCTCTGCAATTTACCCACCAAATGTGAAGTTGATCGGATAAACGTCCGTCGAGAAATTCAAAGGATGGACAGACAGACAGAAATGATCATGAGGCATTTCTGTACCGTTTTGGCGTAGAGAGGAGGGGCTTGAGGGGAGGGACAAAGAGGGCTTGGTTTTCGTACTGGTAATTTGCATACTGGCGAGAGACCGCACTTCCACAGGCATCCTCACAGATGCGGTATAACCGCATATCTGCAATGGATTCCACAAGTTCACCTGGAACCCCCAAATCTCAAGTAAGTCTGTTTATCTCTGCCATTTTTTTTTTCACATGCTGTTTTACCATTTTAATGTAAGCTGGGCTGTTTTGGCAGAGGTTAGCTGAACAAGCACTAATGCTAGCTAACACCACATCAGCTAGCCCACTTGGGGGTTTAAAGTGATATTAATAGTGCACTGATTGAGTTTTTGTATTTATCTTGTAGGGTGGAGCGCTTGTGCCATGATGTGTCAGTCTTTAAGAGGATTGCCTGCTAGATCCCTCCAACAGTCTGCATTTATTTTGTACCCACTATATATTTGTACCACGCCTCCAGAGGGACCTTGACACTTTCCCAGACTTCTCCAGGACCCTGTGTAGCTAAAACTTGTTCAATTAAACCTTTTTTACATTTTGTTTTGGATATTTATTATGTAAATTAAATGCACACCTAAAGTGTGCATTTCATTTACAAAAAAATAAGTTTAATTGTTTTGTGAAGTATTCTAAAAACAACTGCAGAGTCTTTTAACATTACTTATAGGATATACAAGATATTTCTTGGAGTGGGACCATGACAGAGTGACAAAAGAGTCTGCCAGAGGAGTAATTTTACCACCCATCCAGTGCCCTCTGGGGCCACAGGCTACAGCAGAACTGAGGGCAGCCATTAACCCTATGATTCCCTTCCAGGACAGTGGCGGATAACTGTACAAGGATTCCTGTGGAGGTGCGGTCTCTTGCCAGTATGCAAATTATAAACAAATGATCCTGTAAACCACGCCCTCTTTACCCCTCCCCTCAAGCACCTCCTCTCTATGCAAAAACTGGGACAGAAAGTTAAAACTGAAAATCAGTGATGTAAAAATCCTGACATTGTAAAAAAAAAAAAAAAAAAAACTGTCACTGAAAAAAGACAAAGAAAAAATGTAGATAGAAATTGAAAAACCCATCATAATGCAAAAAAAATGTAAATAATTAACAGGATTGTGAGATTATAACTTTTTGATGTTTGTGTTTTATATTTTAGTTCAACATTTTTCAGTATAATATTTGTTGTTTCAATGCCAATTTTTATTTTCAATACCACAGGTTACTGTCGCTGTTATATTTAATTGTTTACATAATAACTTTGAATTTGGACTGTTGGTCAGACAAGTAATTTGATGACATTCACCTTGGGCAAATTTTTCACTAATGAAAACATTAATCATCAATGAAAATAATCACTGGATGTAGCCCTGGTCATGTTGCCACAGTATGTTCTGTATGTCGCAGCAGTATCATTCATTAACCTAAATCACAAGTAATAACCATCCCTAAAGTTATAAAGGGACAGCCAATAATGTTTTCTGGTTATTCATGAACATAAACCTCAATGTGAACATCAAAATAGAATTAGGCCTATTTTTTATTTTTTTGCTAAAGTAATGCCTTAAGGTTTAAAATGTCAATAACATGGAAACTGGAACTGAAATGATTTGTCAAATATTCAGTTACTCGATCATCAAAGAATTAATCTGCTACTATTTTGATACTGTTACCAGGGGCGTAAATATTTATACTATAGGCAGGCAGTGCGGTTGTAGTGGGGCCTGTGAGAGAGTGGCCCTTCCAGCAATGAACTTGCGTTAAATCAAAAACTGTGCCATATACACTCGAAAAGGTAAACCCATCCCAGTCATGGTTTTCTTTTCTGGGTAAAATAGTCTGTAGCAATCCATAGCTAAATGATATCCTCATTCTACGTGAATAATAAAAACTATATATAAACTATAATAACTATTTCATTTAATAAATAATTTCTTATTTTCTTCAGTGTTTTTGTCATATACAGACAGTGTTGGGGTAGTTACTCAAAAAAAGTATGTATTGTCCCTGAACCGTAATGTTGTCATGTATCTAGATATGTATCAGATCAGTCTTATATGGGAGAGATGCCTACCCCTTGTAACTGTAATGCGTTACATTACTGCGTAACAGACAAATGTAATCTGATTACAGCAATGCGTTACCCCCAACACTGTAAATAGATACAGTATGCAATGATGATTGCTGGGTAATATGTATGTTGATGTTGTCCAATGTCAAGTCTCTATTCGATCATGTGATGATACAATGCAATATACGTTCGTTCTTCAGACAAAATAAGCTTTTACTGACCCAGTCTTGACGTCTGAGACATTATGACTGACGTTGTTCACTATTTTCTGACAATGTAACACAATAATGGAAATAATCTTTGGTTGCTGCTCTAATGGGAACTGGCATTTATATTTTCATGTCATACGACTGAAAACAGAAAACTGAAAAGCTCAATATATATTCATTGCCAAGAAAAATAAATGTGATAGTTGTTAATTTCATGCAGACAATTTAATAAGTCAAAAGTAGTGATTCAGCCGGTATGATTATATTAAAACATGCCGCCCCCATTTCCTCACCTCTGATATATTTTTGCAGACCTCAATGTTCTTGGTACATCCACCTGATTACTAAAATATCTCATCTCTGCAGCTGTTCCTCAGCTGAGTTGCTAATTCAGGCCAGTGTATTCCCATTTAAGTAGTCCCAGGTGTTTTCATTTATAGCTGTGTAAGCAGCCAGCTAGGCTGCAGAGAAAACATAACTGTTTGCTATGCTGAGCATTCAGGGACTTCAGGCATCTTGGTTAAAATATTTGACCTTGTAAAGTGACATATAATCAATTTGTGGATAACATGCCTCGACCATCTGATTTATTTAGTCGAGCAGTTGACTCCTTTACTCTCGGTGGTATATTAATGCAGTGAAACCTACACTAGGCTGTTAAGCTGCCAGTGACTTCTTCCTATAGATATGTAAGCTCATCCTTAGACACCTGCAAGGAGTGAAGGACTCACTTATGTAGGTCTACACTTTGATTTTGCAAAACCTCCATTCCTGAGCTGATATACGAGAATAAGATACCCACTCACTGTCTGCAGTAGAAACAATACTAATTTTAAACTATGCTTAGCTATGCTGTAAAAAACTAAGTTTGAGGATTGATAAAAATGACATCTATCTAATAAAGCGAGACGTAGCTGTATATATGTATGTATGTATGCATGTATGTATGTATGTATGAATGTTTGTATGTGTATGTATGTGTGTCCGTGTTTGACTCTTTTCCTGCTTCCAACATTAGCTACATATGCATATTAAGTTGTTTGGGGTCCTTCTGTAAGCAATTTTGTGGTACAATTTGGTTTTGAATAATTCTACAAGCAGCAATACCACAGGCCAAGCAATTGGCCCATTCCAAACAGGCACATTTTCAACGGGCACTGTACTAGTATTGCAAAAGAAAGATTCACATATTATTGATATGAGGATTCTGACAAATGGTCTCTGGAAGGAACTTGTTTTGGTGGAACAAAACCCCACAGAAGACAACATCACATACAATTAGGGCTGCACAATTAATCGTAATTTATCAAAATTGCAATATCGACTAGTGCAATATCCATAACACAGGGGGGCGCAATATTTGTTGAAGGCAAAATATGTGTCAAACCATTCTGAATGAAGTAGTGTGGTGCTGCAGAGACGTCCCGGCTTACAAATCCTATCCTACAGACTAAAGAAAAAAATCTTTGTGGGGCGACCTCTAGCTCACCCAGTAGAGCATGCGCCCCATGTAGGCTGAGTTCTTTGCAGCGGCCCGGCTTCGAATCTGACCTGCAGCCCTTTGCTGCATGTCATCCCCCCTCTCTCTCTCCCCCCTTTCCTGTCTATCCACTGTCACTATCAAATAAAAGGGAAAAGCCCTTAAAAAGAAAATCTTTGTTTGGTACCGATCCTCGAAAAATTTTCATTTTAATATTTTTCAATGAAAATGAGAATAATGACAAAAATGATCATTCCCTCCAATATTGTGAATCAAATTGCAATATCAGTCAAAATAATCGCAATTAGATATTTTCCTCATATCGTGCAGCCCTACTTACAATAGTAAATCAAGTTAACTGTTTACTCAGTACAGTAACTTAAACTTCATAAATTAGCTGGATACATGGTTAAACATGATTTGCTCTTACCAGTGTATTGCTGTGTATATTTTGTCCTTAGCAAATCCTCGCCAATCGGTCCCAAAATTACCCAATGTGACTATACCAAAATGATGACTTTGATACCCTGTCTAAATGTCTTAATACAGATGCTGAAAAAGGTTTGAGACACCATGGCCACTGCAAGAATCCGAGTTGTCACATCTCCGAGACTTACTGTAACGGTGCGTTCAATTGAAACTCGTAAGCTCATGGTGCATTCAATTCTTTTGTAACATATCTTGTCATCTAGTGGTTCTTCTTATTGTTGTTTAACAGCAATTGACTGGTGAAATGTTATTGTTATACAATCCGGTCTCACTCAAAAGCGTACAAATAACACAGGTTTACAAACGTGCAATGTGTACGCCAAAGTAAAATTGTGCGTACGGTAGATACGTGGAGCGCTCCAATTACAGTAAGGGAGACCGGTGCGTTTTATATACACGCGGCTCGCGTCGCCACGTTGTGTGTTATTGCGAGAACACCGTCACACAAAAAGAAAAAATGCTTGGGTTTAGGAAAAGAATGCAGGGAAAGGCTTTAGTAACACAAAAAAGTCACAAAAACACGCTAATAAACAGTTGGGTTTAGGGAAGAAACATTGGGGAAGGCTTAACAAAAAAAACATAAGAAAGTCGGCTGAAAAAAGGCTGAAAATCTCCACACGTGGGACGCGAACCCCGGTCTCCCACGTCAAAGTCCTGTGTTTTGAACCATTTAGGCACTGGCATTATCGTTTTAGCACCGGTATCGAAAAAAAAAAAACAATGAGTGCTCGTTGGTGGATTTTGTGTTTAAAGGATTACAGGAGATGCTTGTTTATTTATTTATTGACTGCAAAAAAGTTACAACTGGCCGCTCCCGTGGGATTAGGCTCCGGGAGCAGCATCCCAATGCAGTCCTCCAAACCGGAACGCCACGCCACACACACACACACACACACACACACACACACACACACACACACACACACACACACACACACACACACACACACACACACACACACACACACACACACACACACACACACACACACACACACACACACACACACACACACACACACACACACACACACAAAAACACTTTCATTGTCACAAACATTCGATTCTCAGTGTCGTCACAAAAACCTAAACCACGCCCGTAGCTGCCAGTAGCTCCTCACAGGACAATGATTGGTCCAACCACAGTGGTTCGGACACAAACGCATTACTTGAAGCCTGACAATATAAATTTTCATTTGATATCGGGATCCAACGAGAATCCAGCTTCTTTACCTTTCGCTCCACAGCGCTGTGGAGGAGGGTCTGGCTACACCACACAGAATTCTCAGATGGAAGAAAAACATGCTCTGGTTTATAGGCATTTTTTTAAACCAATCACAATCGTCTTGTGTCAATGACGGTGCCTCTGCAAAATAGCCTCGGGAAGGAACTTGTTTTGGTGGAACATGTGTACGTTCAAAGGTTGTTTTAGTCGTGCAAAACTCTAGCTGTCTGGATGTACCCTGCAGAGATCTGAGGAGCAGTTAACTATAGTGCTGCAACTAATGATTATTTTGGTAGTCAACTAATCTGTTAATTTTTTTTTCGATTAGTCAACGATTATTTTAGTCACGCCCTCGATCTCTGCTTCCATTGGGCAGGGGCTCCTGTACCGGGCTCCAGTGCATGTTTTACCTCACCTGCTCAAGTCTCTACACCTGTGAATGTCACCTGGCTGTCCTGTCTCTGCCTTACCGTAACTTCAGTTCCCATAGAAAATTAAAATAATGACCCATGAAACTTAATCAAATATATTTGTGACATTAATACTGGTGGTTACAATCAAAATAAATCAAATAATACACTAATGTGCAACTGTAAATGTAGCGCTCTAGAATCTTTGGTCCTGCACCAGCGACAAGATGTTGGAATAAAACATCTTTGGTCATTTCTATGACGACTTGTAAAACAACATAGTTAATATTGAAGAAATGTATTATTATTACTGTCAATTATAACATTATTGCCTCAGCACCATAGAGGGTCTCCCTCATTCCTGTTTCTTTTTTTGTTTATACTGAAATAATAATATCTATGTAATTAAACTTCCATGGAGCGGGGACATCTAACTAACAGCCAGTGTCGAAAATAGTAGCCAGAGACAGATGAGGTCACAACACTAACACAAGCACTATTTGTTTTTACGAGGTCAGATTTATATATTTAGCTGCTATATGGATTTAATTTTTCAAAGAAGTGGTCTCCTCTCTTCGCGTCTCTAACGTAACCTCTAACCCAAGTGAGGGAGCGGTACCGCAGCGTGTGGCTCGCTCTTGCCTCCTTTTCAACATAAAATTTAAAAAATTAAAAAGTCATAAAATTTGCAGGTCGCACAAGTACTAAACATTACTCGCACCGTCTCAAAAAATGGTCGCAAAATGCAGTCTGGAACCCTGCCCCTTAAGAACATATCTGGAACGACACGTCGAAGATGAAATTATGCGTCAACAACATTTTTATAATCAACATTGAATTGACTAATCGTTGCAGCCCTACTAGAGTCCTCATAAATCGACCAGAAATTAGAATGCCAACACAAAGAAAGCGGAAGGTGGCAGATATCCAGCCTGAAATAAGGGACAACCGGCATAATTTCCGGCAGCACCTGAAGTGTAATGTCGTCGATATAGACTACTTGCTAATCAATGTGATTTGCATCATTACTCAATATTATTGTATCGCACAAATGTAATTTGAGCATCTATAAAATGCAACAAATTGCATTGTCAGCGGAAAATAGACAGAAAGAAAGTAGAAATTACTGTCGGAGTGTCTATTTGCACCCCCGGTACGAATAGCCTCGGCCGCACAGCTGAGCTATTTACACCCTGTGACGTAACAACAAAAACACGTTGCTCTCGTGCACCGAAATCATGGCGGACGTTCATCTTCCATGACCGCAGAAACTGGCATTAGGGAAGTTTTGTCTCTAAAGTTTATAACAATTGAATTTCTAGCGGAAAATGGATACTACAGTTGCGCTTTCTGTCTTCAGTGAAAGCATACAACCGTTGGTTTGTTAGTTAGTACCTATTTTTTTGTATACAGTATGGTTACCTAGCAACCGAGGCTTGAATAAACCAAGTGGTAAACAGTTGCTCAACTTCTAAAAGAACTGCTAGGTGAGTGGTTAGTACGCTTACCTTTGGTATGGGATTTTGGAGTTCGATTCCCCTATGTGGTTATATTATTTTTTTAAAGTTGGATTGGATAATTTGCATGCAATTGCGCAAGTCAGGACCCGCAAACGCGAATTATTTATTTTTTTGCAGGGTGGTAGGGGAAGACTCATGAATATGCCTGCTCTGGTTGGGTTGGATAGGTTTAGGCAAGAGGAGTGGGATTGGTTATGGTTAGGGTAAGAATGTCAGGGCAATAATATTCCAAAAAGGTGTAATACATGAGTAGTATGGATAACTGTGTGTAAATATATGCCAAGGTACTGTAAATGCACAGGGGTGCAAATAGCATACATTGATATTTGTACCAGACAGGGTATTAATAGAACACATTGCTGTGTGCACCGGCGGGGTACTAATAGCATTCATTTCTAATTGCACCAGGGTACGAATAGCACTTCTAATTGCACCAGGGTGCAAATAGCATACACTGCTAATTGTACCAGGGGTGCAAATAGCCTCACCCAATTACTGTACATGCCTTCTGTAGGGAACCTTTGAGGGCACTATATAGTGGATACATTTTAGACACTTAAGTAAGTAAAATAGGGGATGGTAAATATAGTCTTGTCTTTATTTTATGCTGGCTCAGTAGCTTTGTCATTGAAGAACTTCCATAGCTTTAGGTATGTATTTTTTGTTTTGTCGTTTAAATCCAAGCATTGATTACATTAAAAAATTTGCTTAGATGCTGTTAATCTTTTGCTGTGCTTGATCTGCACTTAGCATTCTGCAGTACTATCTCATCTTGACTTGCAGGTTAATTAGAGTTCAACTTTGCTTTAGCCACTGACATTACTTTTGGCGTTAACAGCTTCCCTACAATATGGGTCTCATAATTTCCCCACAACTACTCTCAAAATCACTCTAATGGGCCATTTAAAGTCAGCGATATGAAACTTACTTACTTTACTAGTCATGTATGCTAGTTCTACTTCAAATGGTTTGCATGGGCTACATCCTACATAAATATCAATGTAAAAATTAATTTAATCTCGTCTAAACTCAAAAACACCTATTTGTGCTTTTGTACAAAGGGAAACAATTTAGCTAGATAGCAAAAAGCTGCCTCCACCAGCTGTGACTTTATTTTGACAGGCTATGCGACAGTCAGCTAGCTGCTCTGCCCACTGGCTGAGCCACAAAGGCAAAACTGTATCAGCAATGTCCTGGAGAAACACTTAATGTAGCAAAGCGAACCAATCTAAAGTTGAGGTAAGACTAGCTGCAGCTTTCTCAGTAGTCGGTCACTCACTGCAGTGTTTTAATACCTTGACAAAGACCCGCGACAGCGACACATCGCTGACTGATGACCATACCTGGCTGCAATGTATCCCTTCGCACATCAAACTGTACATCAGGCTGTAGTAACACCTACCTCAGGACGACGACTCATGTCCTTAAGTTTGTCATTGCAACCATAGCACCTGACACGGTTACTCGCCTTTACCTCTGTTGGACTGTCGCCATTTTGCTTTAAAATCACGCAGGTTGCACTCTGGTCCAGAGGAGAGGGATGTTCACGGCGGAGGTAGAGGAATGAGCGTCACCCAAACTGCACACCGAGCCTTTATGTCCACTCAATTCTTCGCCATTCAATAGCCTACATTTAGACCAGCTCACATTAATAACTTAAACACGAGAAATTAAAGCGACAAATGTTGGCAAATTTGAACTTGAAGGATAACAGAATGTGACATTTCTTTTTAAAGTTTGTAAGTGACATGATGTGCACGACAAAGGGATAGATCAGATTTTTTTGAAGTGGGATTGTAAGAGGTAGGCTACTTATCCATACTGACAGACTTAAGTCTAAAAATTGGACTGTCACTACAATATGGGTAAACAACAACCACAAAATTGCAATGTAGCCTATCTATTATTTATTTAAGTTAGCCTACCGTAAACAGGGAAAGGTTGGACTGAGTGTCAGTGTGCAGTTGCTCTGTTGCTCTCTTCTGGGTTTAACAATGTCATCATCCACAGTGTAACTTGGACAGAGAGGGTTAAATGTGTCTTATGTTATCATGAACTGAATTTCAAAATGGTTGTAATGAAAGGTTCACTAGAAAAAAAGATATGCTACTGTTGTATATTTAATGTCCAACTGCTCTTGTACAAGTAAAGCAATGAGCTTTAACCCTCATTTGAATTTTAGAATTATGATGCATAATGCATGCTGGAAATATATTATTAACACTGTCACATGTTTTTTCTTGCCGAAGTGTTATTTCCATGATTCTGCAGGAAAACCATCAGGCATATCAAGCCTCATCAGTCAGTGGTTAAAAAATAGCAACTTTAAAGTTTTAACTTGAGCATGATTTCCATCCAACTATCCAGAAACACAAGCTTTAGGCATGGTTAACTCCAATTCTGATTATCGCAATCATGAACTAATATGTTTCATTTTCTGTCCCTTACATCTAATTATCTAATTAGAAGAATATTGAAATATCTGTATAAACTGACTGGAAAGTGGAAGCCTCATGCATTGAAGTGTAGTGCAACTGTGATGTTGCCATAACTCTATATATATATATATATATATATATATATATATATATATATATATATATATATATATATATATATATATATATATATATCTCAAACTAGGCCGACTTATAGTGTGTTTAACTTTAGTATGTATTTGTTCAGTGCATTGTGTGTGGTGTCTGCAGTGGTTGATTGGAGTGATAATTCTCATATTCATATACATATAAAATATTGATTGGATTAAACAACTTACTAACACATCTTTGAATGTATACATTGCTCCAGTGATTGCTATTATTGCACATTAGTCAGGAGACAACTAAAATTTCTCCAAATCTGTTGAATATTTATAGTGGGCAAAATATGACTTATTTACATTTGCTAAATTATTAAATGTGTGGAATGCAGATCATTAATCATTAATATTAATATACTGAAATAACTGTAAGACATAAACATTTGGGCATAAATATTTATCTACTTCATGCCAGTGTGTATTAACTCTCGGTTTAGTTCCTTTTTCAACAGAGATCTGTTTCTTTTAAAGCTATTTCCAAGTCACTTACTGTATTTGTGCTTGCTTCACTGTGATCTGAGCTTATCATCGTACCCACCTAGATGGCAGAAAACACAAAGCAATTCCGAGGAGTGCAATGTCTTTGTGTGTGAGATATATGGATTGACATAAGCCCTCTGTTTTCAGAGCATGAAGTAATTATTTTAATGGTCTGCCAACTGTGCACTCCAAAGTTTGATTTTGCTCTGCAAAATGAGAGCAAAAATCTGAAACAATTTATTATGCTGTTTGTGCCTCGCTTCACTAGTTATCGTCTGCAATTTATTTCCTACCTTGGGGTACTGCAAGCCATTTTCCTCCATTTTCAGTGGCTCGCTTTTTTTTTTTTTTTTTTTTTTTTTTTCTTGATCCTGCTGACTAAACTCCAGCCTCCAGCCATGGCGTTGGAACATCACAGAAAACTACATCATTATAGTGAAGCTAGTTAACAAAGAGAGCCAGAGAACCAGTTTAAATCACAGGGCACAAGACAGTATGAGGAATTACTCCGTTTACTAACTCTGATGCACAGACTGTCTCTCTTCTGTTGTACAGGTGAAGTGGCTCACTAATGAAGGCTTTTTTTGAATTCAAGGCCGGCACCTGACCACTCTTTGCTATTTGAAATTCATTTTTTTCTATAATAAATGATGCTTTAGTTCAAACGTGCATCCCATGTCTGCATTAGCTGAGCAACAGCGATGACACTTATTCATACATTATCTCCACCTCTGCTTTTTCCCCACTATGACATGCCATAATGTCTGTCTATAAAAATCCCAATGTTATTTATCTGTGATTTACAAGATGACAATTTTTTTTATTTCAGGCATATGAAGTCACCTGTGGTCATAGACTTGAGACTCACTGGCCTGCTATTGCAGTTGACTGACCTAGTTTAATCCTAATCCTTAATTTTAAATTTAAACCTAGTGCAATCTTAAATATGATTCTAAAAGAACTGGTGCACTATAGATAATATGCACAGTGTCCATAATTAAATGTATTTAATAAATAGCAGTGGTGGAGAAAAATATTTACATCCTTTGCTTAAGTAGGTAAGTAGTGGCAATACCCCAACGTAAAAATCTTCTATTACAAGTAAACTTCCTGTATTAATAAATGGTAGGCCTAGTTAATTAAAAGTACACAAGTATTATCAGCAAAATGTAATTGAAGTATCAAGAGTAAAATTAATCAATATGCAGCAGAATATATATTCAAATGATATAGTGTCTTGAACTTCACCAGCTACCACTGCGCTCAGTATTGTGCTACCAAAAAGTCAGAGGCTTCAAAAGAGACAAATTTTAAAAATGCACCAATCTGATACTAATATCCAATACAGACTCAAATAGCTGAATCGCATATATCGGTGACAATGGGGCCGTCAATTCTATGTTTTATACTATACACATTAGGCTATATACTGAAACTTTAATTCCTGTTAAAGTTTTGACCACTTTGTTGCTCCATTTATACTTGAATTATAATGACTTGATGATTTTTTTCCGAGTTGCTGGTGCACAATTTATGATTTTAATAATACCAATTCATAAAATTTATATCTATTTAATTTTAATCGGTGCATCCGTAGTTTTGCTAGGTCCTGACAAAGCTCCCCCAGAGCCAAAAAAGACAAAATAATAAAGAGTAATAGAAAACTCTCCTCATTATGGTCCTCATGTGTAAAATCAGTGCATTCCCCCTTTAACTTACATCTGTAACAACAATTATAAACTTTGCACAAGTACAAGTCACACGAGTGCATCAGAAGTTCAAAAATGCAACTATGACTTGAATGGTAAGACCCTTTCATTCCCCCCTGCAGTAGTATAAATTGGCCACAAGGTGGCAGAGGGAAGCTTGCTGGGTCCATTCCTAGTATGCCTTTTAAAATGAGTCTTATTAACTACCATTAAATCACTGCTCACAAATTGTATTTTGATATGCAAAACGCTTTTTAAACGCATATTATATGCTGTTTTAATCCTTAATCTCAGTAAATATGGCATATTAGGGCTTTTCATATTCTTAAGAGATTATCAGGCACTCATTGCCTGTATGCTTATGCAGGGTTTCAGCATTATCAAATATTAATTCTTCTAAACTTGCTCTTTTAAGAGGACTTCTTTGATGTTGATGTAATTTTTCATCAGCTAAGCAGAACTCACACAGTGGTATCTTTTGGAAAGCAGTGGGCCATAATTCATTGATGAGCCATGTGGAGCACTGATATTCACATAATGCGTGTGCAAGATCTTAAGCAGTTCTGGAATGGATATAACAGAGTGGTATGGTGCTGGGCTGTTCGCCTCACTGGTGCCACATACTGATTTAAAGGGCTAAGAGGGTGAGGAAAATGAATCTGTGAGAACTTTGTATTTATTTAAAGTGCTTAAAACTCAAGAAGAGAAGTCATTAAAACTATGTAGACATTAGGATAGATTAGAAGGCTTCACAGACAAAAGCTTTCCAAGCGTCTTTTCGAAATCTGTTAACAGCCCGAAGGTCAAAGTCATTTAAAAAAAATAATAATAATTTGTCACCACTATGAAATAAACAAGCAGCACTTCTTTGATTCCAGTCATGTTTTTTTGGCAGAGAAAAAAAAGCAGGAAAAATATTACAGAGGCAAGTATGGCAAAACAGAAAGTTTAAGGTTATCATTATTAAATTATTCATTTTTGACAATGTTGGCCCTTGGAGTTTGGGAATTGATCCCTCTGTAAACACGCTAAAGCAAGTGAGATCGACATAAATTGCAAAGACGAAGCCATCTTATGAGCACTCTGCTTTCTCTTTCATGTTGCCTCACTGTGGGGGCTGAACATTGCTAATAAAAAGTGGGAAGACCTTGGGCAAGTAACACAGGCTGATTAGTTTTGTACACTAGAGACAAGAAGTGCTTTGGAGTCTGCAATGATATTTGTTTTCTTTTCACAACATATCTGATGAAGAGAAATAAAGAGAATGCTTAAAGTTTCACCGATGTGTTTGTTCTCTTCAAAGCGAAAAATGAGAGAAATCTTGCAAGTCTGTGTCAGATGTTGTATGTGCATGCTCATTATTTCAATAAGCCCATTTTGCCTCCCGTGATTGCTTTATAAAGAGAATAGTGGATGACCCTGGCTCTGTTGTTAAGTTAATGCTTTTGCACACAAAGAATAACAGATGCTGGTTTGAGTAACAGTGAGGTTACGGTGGGACCCCCCCCGTCCGCCTTGTTATCCTGGGCCGCCGCCTCAAATGGATTAGATGAGAATGTGGTCCCTTGGAACGTTCTAGTCTGCTTGAGTTAGTAATCACACAAGAAAACAAGGCCTGTTTGGGCCCTTCTGTCAACTTTTTCACTAATGGGATAATTGATTGACAGTCTTTGAGCTTTCATGCAGCTGATTTATTTACTGTTGCCTTTGCATGCTGCAACACTTTCAATTTAATTGAGAACCAATAGGGTATAAGGGCAACACTGCCATCGGGGAAATCAAGTGATGGGACTGTTTTAATGATTCCCCTGCCAGAGAAGTTAGATCCACAGTGAACTGAGTCTCATTGCACTCTGATCTCACAATGGCAGTACGTTGGGGGTTGTTCATAGTCATCATCTTTTTCTGTGAAATATCATCCCAGTTGGATGTATATGTTGCCATTGAGCTGGATGCTCTGTGTCAATTTCAATATCAAAGATGAATTATTTTGTTTTCCAGACAGTGGTGCAGGAATTTCAGTTGTTTTTAGTAGGAGTGTGGCAGCAAATGATGTACTTTTTTTGCTCAGCGGCCATGGCCAGCTATCCCCAACACTTTGGCACGATGAGTGCGCGCAACGAGCCAAGCAGCTTCCTGTACATCCAGCTGCTGTAATAAATGTGCTACAGTACTCCGGACTGTACCGTACAGCTGTGGAATGCAGACTTTGGCTCTGGGTCGCAGTCTGCACTCCTCCACACACTCATCCCCCTCACTGCAGAAGTGTCTGTCTGTGCTGGAGGGCTTCAATCCACTTCAGATGCATCTTAAAGTACTCTGCACCATTATGTTTTGCATCTTATTCAGAGAAGGCTTAAGGCCGCTTTATGCTTCTGCGTCGAATCAACGGCGTACCCCCGCAGACCCCTCTGCGTCTACGCCGGACCCTACGCCGAAGCCTGACGTGCACCTGCACTTGCATTTCCCCCGACTCATTTCCTGGTTCTCCTTCTCCATAAACAACATGAAATCAAGGATAGGGTTAACTTTTCCTGCTACAGATTTCCCACTGTGGTCAGAAAGAACAGGGGAGACACTTTGTTTCTCTCACTATATGACTCTAGACTTGGTACTGCTCTGAATAATCGCCGTTACTCTCTCACTTCTCCCTCGCTCTATCACCCACCCCCCCACACACACACACACACACACACACACATGCTGGCTTGACGCACACACCAGCGCACAAGTATAAATCAGGACACTTACATGCATACTGCGTGGAGCCTGCGCAGAACCATAAAACAGGCTTTAGTTCACTGTGTGCATGAATTCAAAGAATACAAACACTTTGAAGGAAGAACTGCTTCATTTACCGTTTTTCTGTCTAAATCTCTGAAGTAAGATTAAGTTGGAGTTATTTTGAGCAGCCATTTTTTGTTTACGTTTTAAGTTTAATCTTTTTGGCCAGTTTCTTTCTTACAAAATGTGTGACACACACAGCAGCCGGGGTCAAAGAATAACCGGATGGGTATGGGGTCTAGAAAAAAAAGTCAAGCTGAAATATAATGAAATTATATAATAATGTAATGCAATTTGAGATGAGACCTCCACTGCCTGAGTTGGGTAAAAGTTTTTTCAAGCTGCCGAAACACAAATTTATAACTCACTATAACTATAAAGACTGTTCTTTTGTCTTGAATGCCGTTCTTTTGTCTTGAATGCCGTTTTTGATTGATTAAATAAATAAATAAATCCCTTAATGTGTATGTTTTTGTTTTACCACAGAATGAAGCAGCTGAAGTAGTTTCTTTCATTATGATGTAAACTCTAGTGGCATTTAATTTCCACTAGAGGGTGCTGCAGGTGAGCAAATTCCTCTCAGTGACTTACTCGGCTGCCCTTCCTTATAATGGTTACCATAGCAATGAGATAAATAGAGCTTAGAAGCCTGGAGTAAATTGAGGCACCATGTTATTTTTGCCCGATACTGCAAAAACTATGTATGAAAAATGCAACATGTATCATGTATTATATTTATAATATCTAATAACTTATGCATCTTTGAATTATATCTGTGCACACCAGTGCCGTGTGTGCATGTCTGTTGGTTCAATGTATGCATGTGTGCCCAAATGTATGCTTTATAGGCGTACTGTATGTGCATCTGGCAAGCATGTGTATGTGTAACTACAAAGAACTGGGTCGGTGCCAGTATGTGTGCACACACCTGAATTTTGAGGTGATAAGATCATAACATCAACCTCAAAAAGAAATATAACGTTGTGTTTGCTATCTCATCTCACACTTTGACCTGAAAGAGCTGCAAATGAGCTCATTGTTACAGTTTCACCTCCTGACAATCTCTCCTTATCTCTTATACGCATTGACACGTGTACTGTACCTCATCTTATTCTGACAAAGTCTCCAAGTCAAAGTCTGAGTTACAATCTACTCATCACTTTTTATTAGGAGAGGATTTGTACCAGTCGTCCTCTGGGACAGCTTGGCTCCACTTCCCTTCTATTCCTCTCCGAACTTTGCTCTGATGGTTTCTCTGCTGCCTCGGTCCCTCCCCATCCCAGATATTACGCAGGGTGAGCTCAGCCTAATGTTGCGCAATCCTCTCTGCTGGTTCTTATCCAACACAAACTTTTTCTGCCTCTACAGTGTGTTACCAACGGCCCTCAGCCGTGCCAATGAACACATCTCAGGCAGCAAGAGAAACTACACTTTGTGCCATCTGTAATCCTGGGGAGGTTTCTCTGAGCAAGCAAGAACAAGCGATGGCTTCACTGCCCCCTTATAAAGAACATATTTACTGTAAATGATCAATAAACAGGACTTATATTTGTTTTTTTTGGAACCTGAGCTACACTCCTCCTTGGCCTTTCATTGTGCTGTTGAATAGTGATCACCAGCTGTAGTCTCATTAACCAGCTGTAGTCTTATTAAGAATCACTTGAGGTGTTGAATGATGACACGCCTCTTTTTTGGAGGTATACCAAGCACAACTGACTGGATGGAAATGCTGGTTCTGAGCCAGGACTCAGTGGAAGGACTACATCTCCCAGCTGGCCTCAGGAGCAGCTGGAGGAAGCTGCAGGAGAAATACTGTAGATGTGTGCTTTTGTTTGCCTCTGTAGCCTTGTTATGATTAGCCTTTTGGAGTATCCCAGTTATGTGTTGTGGATATTAACATTTTTTCCTGGTTTTTAGAAACCCAGATCCTATCCCGGTTTTAAAGAGTAAAGAAGGATATGCTTTTAGGCTTTGATTTTCAAAGGCAGGGTTGGTAATGTTAAAAAGCTAGCTTCAGCAAGATTTGAAAGTAGCATCTCGTCAGGGTTTCGTCCAACCCCTCCCCCTGCCTGTCGGGGCTCAGACCCACACACAGACGAGCACCGGTGCTTTTTCTTTGCCTTTTAAGCAGGGCAAGAGGTTGCAAGTAACCAGCAGCGGCAGCGGGCAATTTTTATGGGTTTTTTCTCTTCCATTCTACAGTAGACTTGCAGTAACTTCGGCGGTGATGTTGCGCATTGAGCTATGAGGCATTTCATTGGTTCTTTTCAAGCGGGCACCAAGGCAGTGATTGGTGTGTGTTTTTATGGGATTACAGCAGGTGCAGATGACAGATTTTGATTGCTTCTTTTTCAGAGCCCATAAGTCATTTATTATCAAACAATGAATAAAAAGTGCCTATTGGAAATAGTTACCAACCCTGCCTTTAAAGTAAACAGTTTCTTCACAAACCAAAGTAATTAGTTTACTTCGCAAGACATGCTAACAATTGCAGTTTACACTTTTGCTCTTGTTGTTTTGGTTTTAGAAAGGCAAAAATGTGGAAGTTGTAAAATATCTTTTTTGATAGGACAGTGGATGGATGGGTGGAGGGGACAGCTAGGTTTGTCTAAGGCGGATCACCAGACATCCACAGCGACCCTTTGGCCCAAACACAATGCAAGCAGAGTCTGCAGCGCTCAGATGAATTATTCCTCTGTCCCGTCTAGAGGAGACACCACTCCTCTGGGAGTTGTTTCCTCCACACATCTGGATCACTGAGCTTTTTTTTTTTTCTCCTGTCCTTGCGCTAGGGTTATTAGCATTAATCTGCAATGCAGCATCTGTGAGTCCCCCTTATTTCTCCATATTTGTCCTCCCTCCCCCCTCTATGATTTGGTGTCTGCTCACTGGGCTTACACTAGACAGCCAAGTCTCTCCAGCTTGCAGATGTTTTTGCTACTCTGTTGGGAAGAGCAGGTGGCTGACGGACAGCAGGTAGACAACAGCTTTCAGAAGCGGAACAGTCTGGGGAAATGCCATGCACTATTTCAAAGCCATGAAAGATCTCAGCAGGTAGATACCACATTTACAAAAACCTAAACTTATACCCAGAAACGCTTTTGCAGTGATTTTTCTTTTGACTTCTTTTTTTATCCAGTTATTTATTGTAGCATAAAATAATAGTTTATTTTTCTATAACTCATGGAGCTCATTCAAATGATTTGTTATTCTCTTAGGCAATTTCCCGTTTACTGGGCTGAATGTGAGGATACATGTGACAGTAGTCTGTGAAGACAGCTGATGTAATTTCCTTTACTCAACACCATTTAAGTCGCATGAACAAAAATGGCCCCAACCTGGAAACATCTGGCTCAGATAAGATGGACTACACATGCGCATTCAAATCACAGCAACCCAATAACAACTGCACAATTTACTGTGGGACAGTATTAATTCTCTACGAGCTACACAGAATCAACATTTTTAACAGCTACAAAAACGGAAAGACTTTGATAAGGCAACCTCTTGCTCACTCCGTGCAAAGATTGCGTTAAAAAAATGTGAACCAGGCTCAGGAAAATGTGTGTGAGAGAGTCAGCCAACAGTCTAATTGTCAGTTGTGGCTTATATAATGGTCTAAATATGCTTTATAAGAGCAGAGGGCTTTTTGTGTGTACGCCGCAGTTTTGATCACAACAGAGCCTGAATCTTAATGATTGCCCACGTGATTACATTTTACCCCTGGGAACAGGAGATTTGGTGTCGACCGGGCTACCACATGAGCTATGTTGGCATCATTAACCATGCAGTTTATAGCAAAGAAGGTCCCTATCCGCTCTGAGCCCACCGTAACGTGCGCGGTCTGCATTTTTACACAACACACTACATTTCCTTGGCACCAGTGTATCAGATGTTGTGATCAGGCTGTGAAGCAGACCTGGACTAAACTGGCATAATGTGAGGGTGTTACGCCAAATCGTGTTAATAGTTAATGCATTACTTTTTATCAGTATCAAAGTCCCACTTAAATATCTCTAATAAAAGCCGATCTATTTTAGATCTGACCACAGATAGTAAACTTTTCCCTATTTTCCTTTCTTAGCTCAGTACCCTGCAGGCATACAAATAACATTAATATCAAAACAAAAGAAAATCACTATTCATCTCAGTAGATTTTTTTAAATCCTTGGGGTGAATTATTAGTGGTGGGCACAGCAGTTTCTGCAGAGATTACTATAGTTATGTAGCCTACAGTATGCACATCATGACCTTTATTTCTGTACAGGGACTGTGTCAAGAAATGTAATTAATTAAATGATAGTAGTGAAGTGATCCTTAATTTGACTTGTGAAGAGCGTTTCATGGAACCATCCGTTTGGTTGAAAGAAATCCAAATTTCTGCTACAGAAACTTTAAAAAAGTCCAAAAGAATTTCATAGTCCATATGGATTAGAGGGAACATGGGGGGTGGTTGCTGCATGTTTGGTACTGTCCATGAAAGAGACTTTGCATCTGTGAGTCATTGACAACTGAAGTCTCAGATCAACAGCAGAGTGAGAGATGAAGAGCAGGGGTGGTACATTCAGATCCTGCAGGGCACTGATGGAGCTCCTGAAGGACTACAGTGGACTGTCCACGTCCCCGATGACATGGACAACAGAGCCCACAGAGCTTCAGTTCCACATGTGAAGCTCTGTGTGTTGCCTGAAAGGGCTGCTTTGAAATCTCAAGTACACATCACATCAATCTGTGGGCCCACACTATGAGGACAGGTCACAATGTGGGCCAAACTGACATTTTACTTTATATGTTGGTAAATGCTAAGCTTTTTTAGCCTTTTGTTATATCTGTTATATTGGTGGTTGTTTGATTGTCCAGACATTAGTTCTTATTCTTATTCTTATTCTTTATTTATAAAGGACAACACACATTAATCAACATTTCTGTAAATGTGCCAGTGTTAGCCAGCCGGCTAATTTTCAACTGCAGTCCTTTTGGCCAGATGATTTTAGACCAGAGCAAAAGGAAGAAGCAAGACATTAGTACAGGTTAAATTATACAGACAGAAGTCAGCAAGACACAACACAGACATATAGAGCATCAGAGAAGCTATTCCTGTTTGCCATGCAGAGCCACAAGAAGCAGCAAAGCACCAGCATATCTAAACATCAAACAGCATTCACATTCAGTACAAGATATTATACAAGCATCGAAACACGGCCAAGAAACATAGGCCACAAGCCATCTTCTAACAGCGTTCAACCATGCAAAACAATAACAAGCCATAACGAAAAGATAAAATAAGTTACATCACTCGTGAGGGATGCGTTAATATAGGACAGGTTAATATGATGGTAAAAATATTTAAAATACAAATTTGTGTAAGTTGTGTCTTAAAGGAACCAAAGAAGATGAAAGGATTGATAAAATTAATAGAAAGGAAAAACACTCAATTAAAGAATTCCTTGTATTCCTTTTTTTTTAATGAAACAATCTATATATCGTATGCGTTCAATTACCCATAGCAACTTGAGGACTCCTGCAAATTAAAATAATGCCATCAGGTATGAGGTGCAAGTCATGAATGTTGCCCATGGAATCACCGCCTTTTCAAGTAAATTTTCGGGGTTTCTGATGGATTATTAAAGTATACATATATGTATAGCATTTTATAGTGCAAAGAAAAAGAAAAGAACAAAAACAATTTTTAAATATTAGATTCAATGACAAAGGGTTAATAAATGATTTGTGCTTAGAAAATATAATTTTCGCTGCTCATTGTAACTCTACAGAGAAACAGTTGAAGAAGATGCTGACAGAGTGGAGAGAGCTAAACTTGATAAGTGCAAAAATAGAACTCGAGAGACCCAGTCAGTCAGCACCCACACAGTAGGGACAGTAAGGATACAACAAATGAAGGGAAGCAGAAAGACGGCAGCCGTCAAACATTAATAAGATAGATAGATATATTTTTATTGATCCCAAACATGGGAAATTACAGTGTTACAGCAGCAAAATATCAGAAACACAGCACACATACAAAATATACATGAAATAATAGGATACAATCTACATGAAATAATAAATAAGATACAATACAAGAACAAATGTTTAAAACATAGTTAGGAATAAAAATGTACAGTTACTTAAATAGTATTAATAAAGATGTAAGTAAACCTATTGTGCAAGTTGCACTGAGTGCATTTGAGATGCATATGAGTCTTATCTAACACTCAGTGATGAAGTGTTAAAAAGTTGTATTGCCTGTGGTAGGAATGATTTCTTGTAGCGGTCCATGTGATATCGAAGCTGTCGGAGCAGCTGCTCCTCTGTTGGACCAGTGTGAGGTGGAGAGGATGGTCGGGGTTATCCATGATAGATAGAACAGTTTGTTCAGTGACCTCCCGTCCACCATAGCTTCAAATGTGTCCTGTTTGCAGCCAATAATGGAGCCAGCCTTCCTGATCAGTTTGTTCAGTCTGCTAGTGTCGCTGGCTCCGATGCTCCGGCCTAGCAGATGGCAGAGGAGAACAGAGCGCTGGCCACAACAGACTGGTAGAACATCTCAAATATTCTGCCAGAGATGGAGACTCGAGTCTGAGTCTCGGACTGGAGTCGCACTTAAGTCGCACAAACTTCAGACTTGACTCGCGACTCGACCCAAAAGACTTTAGACTTTACTCGGACTCAAGCTTCGAGACTCGTCAAAAACCTGTTTTTATGCAGTTATTGCTTTTCAAATCTAAATTCATTCATGTATTTCTATTTTCTTTTATTGGCACCTGTCCTTTGCCATAATGTGCAACGTAACGCATGTGCTATCATGCCTATGTGCGCGCACTCACATAAATGCATTGACAATGGCGCCACCAAGTCCTCCCGGAGTTGTGCCTTTTGTCGTTAGTTTTGCTTTCAATAACTTCGTAAACAGTGGCAGTAAGCTAACAGGCACCAAGATCAATGATGCCGGATCCACAACGTCGGACTTCATCAGGCATCTCAAAATGCACCCAGATATGTCAGTCACTTGTTAATGTGAAAGACGTTAAATTTAGCATATATCGTCACAGGTAAAAAGCTACCCATCGCAAAGTGTTGTGCTAATGCTGGGAACAGGCAAATTGTATTTTTATAGTTGTATCCATATGATGTGACAGACTTAGGTTAATATTTCACCAGGTTGTTGTTAAATAGCAATACGGAAAGTATCATTTCTCGCATGTTTGCACCATGGTTGGTGTTTTAACTTTCAATACAGATGTTTCCCTCAAACTTTTAGGACTGAAAAATCTAATGCATGAAGAGGTTTGCCTTTACAGCCAGTTAGTAACACAGACAAACATGTATTCTTTGGTGCAGACACCAAAATGTTGAAAAATACAGTTATGAAATTGAAACAAAGTTCTTAATTTGTGTTACCAATTTGTGTTTCTTCAGATTGCATTGCAGTAGACCCCATAAAGTTATCCTATAACTGATTTTGATACTGTATTGTATGGGTGGTAGCTATAGGACATGCTTTGAATTCATAAGATTTAACAATACAGTGTTAAGGACAGATCAAATGGCCAGAGACTTGACTTGGATGCCCAGAGACTTGACTTGGACTCATGGCAAAAGACTTGAGACTTGACTTGAACTTGGCCCTCAAAGACTTGAGACTCGACTTGGACTTCCAAAAAAATGACTTGTGAACATCTCTGCATTCTGCTGCACATGTTAAAGGATAATGCCATTCTGTCAAGGTTGTAGAATAAAAACATTGTTAGGAGGTAGTGTCAAGGCTGTCACTTTAACAATACAGGACCACTGGATGAAAAGGTAAAGTTAGAGAAACCTCAGTGGTGGGAGTCAAACTGAGTATGGATCATTATGGATGCAACCTGTCATGTAGTACTGTGTCCCTAAAAGCTAATGATCATGGTGCTTTGGATCTGAGAGAAATCAGAGAGAATCATAGGATTCAGTTACTTAAACTAGGCATATAAAAGGCTAATGCTATTGTATTGCTAAAGCTTATTGTTAGGGCTGGTTTAGGTTTGCCTTGGACCAGCCCTTAGTTATGCTGCTATAGGATTAGACTGCCGGGGGACTTTCTATGACACACTGATCTCCTCTCTCCTCCTCTCTTTCTCCATCTATGTGCATTAATTAATGTACTAAACCAATTAAACTAACTTAGCTTCTTTCCCAGGGTCCTTGTGCTTTCTCACCTCACAGATTTCCTTGGATTGTGGTGGCACCTGGATCGTAGTAGCAGCTGCTGCCGTGGTCCTGCTCAATGCCCACTGCTACTACTATTATTATTAGTCATAGTTTAATTATCTTTACTGTTACTATAATTGCCAGTGTGTATCATGTCATTCCATTATACCCACTGCTATAATTATTATGAGTCATATTTCTGTATTTATTGTAGTTAGGTATTTATCTCTCTCTCTCTGTCTCCCCCCTGTCTCTTTTCAAACTGCTTAGCTGGCTAACTCTAGTTTTACTTGGGGTCAAGGTTGGGGATTGTTCAATGTATCCTTATATAACGGTTTGTACGATATTTTATGAAAAGGTACGCAAAATATTTTGTGCATTATCCTTCCAATGTTCAGTGATCAGTGTGCCTGTGCAAGCCCTGGCAGTGCAGAACCTGTTCAGGCAACAAAAGGTGGTTGGCTAGGTTTAGGAAAAGTTTGTGATTTGGGTTTAAAATAACTAAAGTAATTTAAAATAGGTTGACTTTTGCTTTCACACAAGACACAAACACGAAAAGCGGTCCCCTGGGTAAAACTCCTGTGTATGTTTGACCCATCCATCCACCCCGACCTCCTCCCTAAGCAGACTTTGTTGCTCTTTGTACTACGTCGCCTTGTTGTGCTAAGTTGTATAAGTTCACACACAGTCCAACTGGAACACAACCGTAACAGTAGGACAAATAAATACTAGTACAAGGTGCATGGATAGCAGCGTCAAAGTAACCTACATAGGGTAGGAAAAGTGCATATCAGCCTACAAAGTTGACACAATATAATCAACAACGACCATCGTCCACAACATCAGCATCCATTACATTACATCACCAACCCCTTTTATCAACGTTTCTGACATCCTCAACACATAGTCAACAGACTAGAATATATAACCAAGCAAGGAATAAAGAAAGAAAAAAAAGAAGAAAAAAAATTGATGAGGAAATGGCTGCAGGTATAAAGGAGTACTAGTACCTGTTACTCCTTACAGATGGACATCTTAGATGGGAGCCAGACGGCAAGGACTGAAATTCAGGGAATAAGGGGTGGGAACTGTTGGAGCAAATAGCATTAGCTTTCCTGACTATCTGTTCATGGAACAGGTCTGATAATGTGCACTGTTGGACATCCAATATCTTGTTGCTCATCTTCACAACTCTGTTTAATGCAGTTTTGGACTTGATGTTAAGATTTCAGAACTAACAGAGAAGGGAGAAGGTCAGGACAGATTCAACGTAAGAACAGAATCATGAGGGACTTGTCGACATGAAACTTGGCTTTCTCAGGCAGTACAGGCGCTGCTGGCCTTTTTTGCATAATGCTTCAGAGTGGAAAGTAAATTTGAGCTTGTTATCCACTATGGTCCCAAGATAATTATAGGTTTCAGCAGAGTCTACAGTCTGTCCCTTGATAATGGTATTTTGGTTGTTAGTGGGTTTGTGTCTAAAATCAATGCACATGTCCTTAGTTTTCTGCACATTTAGGTGTAGGAATGCATTGTCACACTAATCTACAAATTCATCAACTACTGGACCTTGGCTGTTTTCACTGTCATGTACGAGCCTGACTATCACAGAGTCATCAGTGAACTTTAAAATCAACCTGTTTTCGTGCCGACTACAGCAGTCATCAGTGTAAAGAATATAGAGAATATAGAGCTATCTCCGCTACCTTTTTTTGCAATGGCACCATCTCTGCATCTGGGGCTTAGCACCAGCCAAGACGATTGTGACTGGTTTAAAGAAATACAAACAAGCCAGAGTGTTTTTTTCCCCCCATACCATGTTAACTCATGCTGCCATACTATAGTCCAGCATTGAGCACTGTGGAGATAAGTTTGTCAATGCAACACTATAAAAACAGTGAATCAGAACAGCCTGAAAAAATCACTGTTGAGTCTCATTATTCTCATGGGCCTAATGTCTAATCTTGATAACATAACTAAAACATTTTTGATCCCTTAATTCATTCAATTTTTCTACAGCAACCATTACTGGGGTTTTTTCTACATCAAATTTGGGAGTTTTCCCCTGGATCAAGGGGAAGGAATCAAATGCATATAGTCTAGGCAGACAGGCATGCAGGTACAGATTAGAGTTAAGGTTCAGATGGCTGTAAATCAGGGCATGAGGCAACGTTGACAATCTGGCGGGGAATGAGTGGAAATGCGCTGGTGATATACTGCAGCGCTGATTAGGGGAAGTGAAAACAGGTAAGCAGGGGGAAGAGAGAGTTAGGTGACAAGGACAATTGGGAAAGTCATCTGGTGGATGGATGGAGAATGGCAATGCAGGGGCACGGGGAAGTGACTGGAGACCAGGGCCGAGGGGCAGACTGACTGAAATCAAAACAACTGAAACAGACTCTCTGCTGCTTTGGCAGATATTATTCTGGGTTTCACTGGGGTTATGGTACATCATCTTTAATCCATGTTTGTGTGAGTTTCATATCTTTACTGTGTTTGTTTTATTAGAATGACCTGTGCTTTTCGTGCGCCTAGCCAATAGCAGTCAATTTCCATTGCATGAAGTATGGGGTTTTTACCTACTGATAACACAAACAAAACTGTCTGTATTCGAAGGGTGCATAATAAACAATATCTAGTGGATATGAATCGTTTAATTTATTATTAAAGCCACTATGTGTAGGATTTGAAAATGTTTAATTAACTTTGGCTCCATCTGGTCATAGTGTAATGAATGACATGTCGGCAGAATATTTTTTACAGCCAAAAACATATGCCATCAGAATAAACCAGATGACCAAATAAGAATTAATATCACCCAATTCCCCCTGGTTCCTGCAGTACATTTTTTTTATTTTTGCCGGATGTTCACCAGGTCCTGGGACACCATGCTCCATGTCAATTCAACTCAATTCAATTCAATTTTATTCATAGTGTCAAATCATATCCGGTGTTATCTCAGGACACTTTACAGGTAGAGTAGGTCTAGACCACACTCTATAATTTACAGAGACTCAACAATTCCCCAGTAATTAAACACTATTGTACTCAACAACAAAAAAACTACAAACTACAACACTAATAATTTATGTAGGCTACAGACATATTTTTTGGGACATCTGTTCACTGGTAGATCCTAGATCAGACCCATCACACACATCTGACGTCAACAAATGTCAACTGCGCAAGTGCAACACATAGGCTTCTTGTCCATCATTGCAGCCAAAGGCTAACTGTTACGGAGTATACCATCACTTTCTACCAGTATAAATCACTTGTACGTGCTGTAGACGCTAAGCTTTAACCCCATGAGGTGCTTTTCCACGGGTAGAGTAATTTATGCACTTTTTACCTTTTTGATCAATGAAAATCCAAGTCATATTTGGAGTTAAACCTATTGGTTCCATTTATTTCCATCAAAACTTCTTTGGTTTTCCAGGCAAACTACGGTTTGTATGTGTGCCTGTGTAGTGGTGTGTGGTGAGAGTGTGTGTGCTTGTGTGCATGGTCAAATGTGCTTCTGGGTTGCACCTGAGGAACAAAATATTGGTTCTTATGTACACCAAGTGCACTCATTGGCTCTTACACATGCTTCTAAACCAAAAACTACACAACTGGACATGTTCCAGAAGCAATGTGACCTGATATTGGGGAGAAATATACAACATCAGCAACCAAAATTACAGGTTTCCCAGACGTTAGCATGTAGCTACCTGTAGCAGTGAAATGACTGTTGCCAAGTATAGCAGCAAAATCACAAATAAGGCTTCTAAACCAAAAACTACACAATCGAACAAGTTCCATCATGAATGTGATCTGAAATTGGGGAGAAATTATAAATAACATTTGCAACCAAGAGTAAATGTGAAATATAATCACCATAGTAGCATCTGTTGATTGGTGTTGAAGCCTAAGTTGAAGCCTAAGTGTTGACACACGTCGACGTCTAAACTGTTCACACGACAGTAAACTGAAAGATTAAAAGGTACAAACTCACATACTTACTTTTATATATTCCAAAAAACACATAATCTTATAAGTAAAAGCATTCTTGAATATTAATACTTACTTCACAGTAGCAATGTTGAGGCTTCCAAGGTCACTTCTACAAGACCTCCATAATAAGAAAGTGGGGGTGGGTCCAGCTGCGTAATGCATTAGCAAATCATCCCAAACACTGTCTGTCTTAGTAGCTCTCACCACGGCCCGGCAAGGTCACAGCGCTCTGCTCTGCATCATACCCACGTCTGATTTATGCCAGCACTGAGGTGTTAGCATGCCAGTAAATTCCCCTCATTACGGCAAAATGCTGAAAAATTGAAACACATGTGTATTTCTAACAAACTGAACAGCTGATGTAATCTGATGATGAGCAACATCTGCACGGCCTGAGGAGGTCTCACAAGTGCTAAAGAGCGTGTGGCGTTTTCATGGACGTCAACTTTAATCCTGTGTATGGGACATATTGAGCATATGGGATTTATGACATTGAGATGTACTGTAGAATGTGAATCCACAAATGCATGTGCTTGCTAGAGTCGTTAATGTTTCACTTTTCTTTGTTTTCAGAGAGAAACGTTGCACAGCTGGGCTTCAGCAGAGGACAGCAACTTTCACAAAAATGTGAAACCTCAGGACGGTGACACTTCCATAAACAGAGGTCCCTGTGAATCATTTGTTTTAGGTCCTTACCCTGAGTGCTTTTACAATGCTGACCATATAGGGTGTAGACTCTATGCAGGGCAGCGGAGCGTGGCTGGATCTGCAGAGTGGGGACAGCAATGTTTACAACAGACTAATCAGGCCAGCAGGACTTTTATAAGAATCAGTTTTGTTTAATAAATTAGTGTGCCTGCTGCCCTTCTACTCCTGACAGCTTCCAGAGTAAAAGAAGCAAATATCTCCGTGTGAAAGGTGCTGTTTTTCCAAAGCTTACAGAGTTGTGATGCTGTGTATGGGGCCCTCATCACGAGAGCTGTTTACGTAATCCTACCATTGCTGTCTGCAGGATATTATTGATCTTCAGGGGAACTCAAGAGAAAGTCAAGCCCAGCTGTCAGACTCTAGTAGATTTGTAATGAGGAGCTCTTCGAATTGCACGACTCGCTTCCAAAACACCCACAATCTCTGTACCAATCCTGAAAGACAAATGGGAGAATAAAATGAATTGTGTTTGGTAAGCGAGGGGGGAGAGCTTGCAATAGCAGATGGAAGAGAGAGGAAGAGACAAACCATAGCCAGGTCTGACCTAACTATGACTGGGACGCATGGAAGAGTCTGTTATTAAGATTGAGAGAAGAGATGAGAACTCTTCAGGGAGTTTTTATGGTTACGTGTTGTGGAATTTAGCTCAGTTCAGCCAACACAGAAGGCCCCTTTAAGGGATACCTTTGACAATTGTACTATGATATTTTTCTTTGCCTTGCACGTGACCAGTATTAGAAAATATATTTCACATTTGTCCTTGATCAACCCTAAAAACAGAGAAGGCCCTTTAAGCCTGATTGGTACCACTTGCTGCAAGCTATTACCAACTGCTTTAATGTCAAATATGAGCAATATAGGAGATTTTTGTTTAACAAAAAAGAACCATTTTCTCAGCAAACAATTACCTCTCTCTTAAAGATACCATTCTCCAGAAGTGGGGTAAAGTCACCGCTTTGCAAGTCCCAAGTAAGTCTCAAGTCTTGGCTATGAGGCCCCAAGTCACTTGACTTATACAAGTTATTATGTTCTGTTTTTTATACAGGGTAAAACTGTATAACAAATAATAATGATCATTTGTCATTTCTGAGCCAAATGTTTTGCATGTACTGTACTTTTTTATACATCTTAATATGATAATATGACATCATCTTGCACTATCTGATGGTTTCTACTGTCCTTCTTGCTCATGCATTGACTGCTGTTGGATTGATGCAAAGTATATATATTTATAACTATATTTGTATGATCATAGTTTTTCATTCATTGGGAGTATATCAAGTCATTGCAAGTCAAAGTTCAAGTGATTTATTTTTGTTTTGTCAAGTCATTGGAGTCTGACTTGTGTCCAAGTCATCTGACTCAAATCCATAACTCAGATCAAATTGAAGAGGTTGGTTCACTTGAATTAAGAAAACAAAAAAACTCTGTGACTTCTGTGATTTTTAGATGAATAATTTGAACCTCTAGTATTATACTGTATAATATTGGCCTCCATCCCAATACAAGATACAGATTTCTCATGAAGCATTTTTCAACATTAATTAAAATGGCAGTGTGACTTTCCAGAATCAGTGTCCGACCGATTATTCACACACCTTTGTACTGTATGCGTAGTCAGAAGCTTTCGTAAAAACATATGTTGTTCTGTCTTTTGGTTGGAACAACCCTTTAACCAGCAACTCTGTTTTTGTAAAACCTAGTCAGTTAGTGTGGATTGCAAATGTTTGTGTTTAGCTTGAAGCTAACATACTGCAGTCTGCTCAAGGGCAAATTATCTATCAGACGCCACATCATCACGCTCTACTCCTGCTTTGTATACAATGATTAAAAGTCAATCCTTTGATATTCTGTCTGGAACCTCAGCGCTCAGTGGTGAAGTGTGTTTAAGTCTTGTTGTCAGTCTAAAAGCATATACTGACAACACAGACACAGTGTTCTTTATGTGTGAACATTCTGGTCCTCTTCTCTCAATAATCGCTGCAGATTTTTACAGAGCAGCTTTCCTTTACTCTACACTATATTTTACTATTTTCTTTAACTACACCTCTGCTCCATTCACCTTTCAGTGCCGCCTCGGGCTGCGAGCGTAATTTCTACGCACAGCCTGCACATCTGTTTTCTGGATGACAGCTTTCACTGATCAGCTGGGGCTTCCACTGGACCAATGGTAGGAAAGCGCTGTATTTTCTTTGATTATTAGTTGAGGGCAGACATCTGGTTGTATTTAGGAGCGGGTACTTGGAACTGGCTTATTTAGTTTGGTTGCAGTGCAGCTTGGCACTCTGGAGGCCTGGCGAGGTGGTTCTCTGCGCAGGATTCTGGATGGAAAAACAAATCTTAATGAAGTCTGGCCTTCCCTTCTGCATCTCTGCTGTGTGTCGCTTTACCAGAAATCAGTGTGTGGTTACATTGGAAAAGATAGTCAGAGAGTGGTTGACCCCTGTGTCAAAGGTTATTTTTGTGTGTTTGGAAAAATAAACTTTGTGGTAAAATGTATCTCAAAGATGGACAAAACTTCCCAAATTGTAGATGGTAATATCTTGTGTCCCAGTTCCGAACAGTATGATTTTGAAATCGGACGAATAACTGTACTAATAAGTAAAAACCCAATAATACTCAACTCTCACTTTATGGCAAAGGACCCATTTGACTACCTCTATGGAACAACCCAAACATCCCAAACCCTGTTGTGGAGACTACGTTTAAAGACTGGACTGAGAAGACATTAAAGTGATCGAAAATGTAAATGTCAAAGATACATTTGCCAGTTCCAAAAATACAATCTTCTATCAATCTTTTCAAATGCCTTCATATCAGTTACTGGCTTTAATCAAGCTCTGTGGAAACATTTCCAGACATTCCTGGGGAATCTCCTCTGGAGAAACAACTGTTCAACAGTCCATAAATGCCCTGATAATGAAAAACCTTAGGAATATAGTATAAGAATGAATAAATCAATCAATGAATGGATGAATAAATAAATAAATAAATAACATTATCATTATTGTTTCATCACTATGTGCGTGGCCTTAAAATACACCATACATTTATATAAATCATAACCAAAGTGTGTATACATTTTCAAACAATACAAAAGCCCAAAAATAGAGAAGCAACTTGAACATCTTTCACAATCAATGCTTTCAGACCTGTATTGTCTACAAAGATATTCATACATCTTTGACAAAAACATGCACTACAATACAGTACAGGCCAAAAGTTTGGACACACCTTCTCATTTAATGTGTTTCTTTATTTTCATGACTATTTACATTGTAGATTCTTACTGAAGGCAACAAAACTATGAATGAACACATATGGAATTATGTACTTAACAAAAAAGTGTGAAATAACTGAAAACATGTCTTATATTTTAGATTCTTCAAAGTAGCCACCCTTTGCTTTTTTTGATAACTCTGAAAACCCTTGGTGTTCTCTCAATGAGCTTCATGAGGTAGTCACCTGAAATGGTTTTCACTTCACAGGTGTGCTTTGTCAGGGTTAATTAGTGGAATTTTGTCCCTTATTAATAAAAAAAAGCAAAGGGTGGCTACTTTAAAGAATCTAAAATATAAGACATGTTTTCAGTTATTTCACACTTTTTTGTTAAGTACATAATTTCATGTGTTCATTCATAGTTTTGATGCCTTCAGTGAGAATCTACAGTGTAAATATTCATGAAAATAAAAAGGAAACGCATTGAATGAGAAAGTGTGTCCAAACTTTTGGCCTGTACTGTATATATCACTGGAGAAACCAGAATGAATAATAAACAGTCAATCGTGCCTCCTTTTGGCAAACTTCAACACATCAAAATGAAACAACCATCATCTGGACACCAGAATATTTATGTGTTTTGTCGAAATGTTTTCATTTTAATTCATCCACCATAATGCATATACTAATCCAATGCATTCTATTGCATATAACATGCGGTACATCTCCATGTATGAGTCTTTGTAAACCTACTTACGTTACATACATTCCACCTCAAAATGTCACCTGTGTGCCAAAAATTTAATATTACAAATGCAGATGTTATACACGCCCAATGATAGGAACATTGCAAGAAAACGGCAAGAATATTACTCATTCAACATCTGAAATTATAGAACATACCACAAGATGCTAGGGGAATGGATTCTTTGTAACCTGAGCTCATTGACTGTAAATTGTTAAATAATTAAGTCTAGTACTCCAGGGATGGCTCAATTTACCTCCCACTGCACTCCAGAAAAGATTCTCTATTGTGCATAAACAACTTCACTCTCAAAAGATTTGGGTTTTTTATTGATGCATTGCCTCCAATTAAATGTGATTGTGTTGTTGTCCTCAATGTATTTATTTGAATCCACTCCTAATTGTTTTTTCTTTTTCGATTATATTCCATTGTATTGTGTGAGGAGACTGAACACCATAAAGCATTAGGTGGAGTTGGAGGGATAAGGGGCGTTGGTCATTTTTCTTTCTTTGTTTTAAGTTTGTTTCAAATGTTTAGTAGGCCTATTTGTTGTTTCACTTAAGCATTCTTTTTTTATTATTGCAAAATTATTATATATATAGATTTAAATGTCCAACATTTTGGACCCTACATTCTCCTCAAATTTAAATAAGATTTTAACCAAATAAATAAGTGTATCTCACACAGTCAGTGTAATATAGGTTTACAAATGCATTTCTCTATACAAGTCTGGAATTGGTTTGGTAAAAAATAAATACTGTTTTGCTTTTACAATACCTTTTAAAGATGAAATGGGCATTTACTATAAACCCTCTTTAACAACTAATTCTCTGTAAATTGCATAAAAGAGGGACCAGCAAACACACAAGCAGGCACAGTCTGCTGCATGAATGTCATTTGCTTCCCAGCTGATATGCTTGTGTTGGCACGAATCCAAACGAGCACTGGAAAAGTTCCTTCTACTGAAAATAAACAGCGGCTGCCCTTCTTTGTATGAATTTTAGAGTAATGGCTATCACTCAAAATGGTTTTACCATCACTGAAGTTTATATTCTGTCTATGGATCAATGTTTTCCCAAAAAAAGTCAAAAACCAAAATCAATCAGCTCAGTTACACAGCCCACTCTTGGATCGATGGGATCCATGAGTTAAAAAGCCAAGAGTTAAACAACCAATAGGACATAACGGCTCTTGATCTAATCTGTTTATCTGTTATATGTTTATTAAAAAACGCTTCCCAAGGTGGTTTGAGACACTTTGGGGTTGAGGCCACAAGTTGGTCAAGTGTAAATGAATGATGTGTCTGCACAAGCCACGTGCGCCGCTATGCTCCTCCTAAAAAAGTTACGACTTAAACCACAGCGGAAACATAAACTCCCAAACACCTCAGATGAAAAACAGTTATTTTCACAGGAAACTGTTGGGTCGGTGCAATCACACTTCTGCTGTGTGAGGGAAGATGAGGCCAGTTGCACATAAAATGTGGATCTGGAGGAAAGGAGTAGTAAATTATGCTCATGTCATGAGCCTAATAGTACGTTTTTGAATGAATCTTAACTTTAGCCTTAACTTTAGTTTGTAATTTCCTAAAGTCCTCCATTTGAAGCAGATATATAAACAGCATACAGTTTGTCCAAACAGTACAGCCAGAGTGAATGCAAGCTAATTATTTCCAGTTTGTTTTAATTTTCAGTTTAGATTTGTGACTTGGGCAGCAAATCAGTCAGTAAAATGAAGTGCATGAAGGAAGGTTTGGTGTGTGAGTGTGTTTACTTGGACACGCATATTGCACATGTGCATGCAAAGGTCCAGCTTGGAGATGTAGAAAAAAAGGGGTACGCACGGAGAAAAAAACGTTAAAATTAATTGAGTGGGAGATGTTTGTGGTATAAAGCCAGTTATGATTGAGCTTTTTCATTATGAGTAATGCAATTTTAGGCTACAGAATTTTTTCTTCTTCTTTTCCTCTCCCTGGAAACACTCTAGTACGAGGGCTTCAGATGTCTAAAAAAATACACACATGCTGTACCCATGTGCCACAATAAAAACAGGGTTTGCAATTCAGCAAAATGAGACTGTTTCATGGATTCTGGCAGCAACATGAAACCTAACATAGACATATTTTAGTGCAGCATAAGAACCAGCTGTGATGTGAGGCTAAAGTTAGCATGCCCGAAAAAGAATATCCCCAACAGGAAATGAATGCTAACTTGAGCAGATAAGCACTTTAATTTGCTGAACTTTACTTGTTGAAATTCAAATTTGAGAAATATCTCACCAGAGACCATCAGGTGAGTGCCTGCACTGATTTTGTATATTGTATCTATATAACTGTATGCCTGTGTACAACTGTGTGAATGGTGGGAATCATTTGGCTGATGTTACAGAGAAGTCTGAAAAAAATATTAAAGCTCCACTTATCAATATGTTTTATGAGAATAAAACAGAATGGTTCATTTGACTATGAGCAATGTGAAAGGTGTGAAATATTGTCCATTGCCCCCAGAGGCTAAATCGCTGTCAGACCGATAGACAATGGGTTCCGAGATTGATAATGTCCTCAAAGTTCTTCAGCAAACATATAACTACAATACCCATGAGCCTCTGCCGATAAATCCTGTCACTGCAAACTTATATTGCAAACTTAAGATGCTTTGTTCTTGTAGATAAGAACAAAACACAGCACCATAGTTGCCAAATTCATTAAAAAACACAGTATAAAAGTGCACTTTGTCTTAGAGTTTTCTCAACAGTGTAATCTTAAATCAAAACCCACATTTACAAGTATCATAGCCTGTGACTTGGTTTTAAATCTCAAGTGTAGTTCTATAACATTAAATAGTCACACCTAATGTATCTAAAGTCACTAGATATTGTTTATTAAAGTTTTAACTGTCAAAACTAATCTGCTATTTTATTGACATTGGCCAGGCAACATGAGCAAACCTACCAAATCCTGATTGGTGCATGGAAGATTGTGTCATCACATTTTTTCCATCTGAGCCCCTCACTTCAAAACAGGGAGATGATCACACAGTGAGAAACACAAGTGAAATAACCAAAACTGCACTAACTTTGGCAGGAAATGGTGTGTAGGAAACCACCTTCATCTACATTTTGTTGGAGGATTATTTTGACCGTTTCGTGAACAAACAGGAAATGGTAGATGTAACCCTCTGTTCGGGCGGACAGATTACAGCACTGTAACATTACTGTATTTGTTTTTAATCTTAATGCAGTTGAGGGTACATTACAATAGTATTTTCATTGAAGACATTGGAACGTTGTTTAGGGTGTGTATCTGCAACATGATTTGTAGTATAGTATTTCATTTCTAATCATTCTGTGAAAGGTTTGTGTCATTACTTTTTGTATTTTGTGTGTGTGTGTGTGTGTGTGATTCTGTGAAGCAACATCTTTAGAGTCTGTCTCCTTGGCCCCAGTTCATCACAGGACGTGCTGTTATTGTTCCAACCTCATTACAGTTATGTGCCACGGGACAGGAAGAGGTACTGTGAGGGTAGATATACACACGCCTGTTAATCTGGTCTCATCCCCCTCTGATGTTGTAAACCAGCCAGAAAGTTCCAAAACGTCTCACTTAACTTAATTCAAGTAATCATGTTTAGGAGCAAAGGTCTGGTCTAAATTAGTCCAGCATCCCCAGCGTGAGTATCTGGCGTCCTGTCAGCTTAAAAACAACAACCAAAAGCTCTTTTTAATTTGATCCTGTATTTGTCATGCACTATTGTCGGGAGCACATGCAATCAGTGACTAAATGGATTATCTGCAGAGTGTAAAAGCCAAACAACAAAGTTGTGTTCCAGGTACCCATAGGGGAAAGCTGGAAATGAAAATAATGACATCACAATAATGGCTCGATGAGATTAGTTTGAAAATTCAATATTAGTCATCAGTTGGACAAGGGCGTCGCAGCATGAGGATGCCTCAGTGTGGGAAAAGAGACACAGACGTGACATCACAGAGGCCTTAAAGGGGTCATGTGGACCAGTCAACCCAAACCTGAGCAGGCATAAGGAGAGGTTGCTTTACCTTTCACCCTTGGCCTCTCTCTCTTGTACCATAATCACACTGCTTACACCAAGGCATGCTCAGGAGGGGGCTAGAAGGGGGGCACGGGGTGGCACCGGCCCCCCTGAAATATAATTGCCCCCTTACCCCCCCCAAAAGAAAGAAATCCATTGGGCTAGAGTGCTGTCAATTTGACAATTGTGAATTCCATTGGATCAGAGTATTGTCACTTGGCAGCCTGTTCTGCCAATTTTACCAGCCCTTGTCACATGACCAATTGTTTCCATGATGACTATTTCCATTTTGATTTTGGAACCAGCACTGGAATAATTTTTTTTAAAAAGAGGCCGACTGAGCCTATAGAAAATGTGTCTCTGTATTCATATTCATATATAGATTTTGTTTAAAATTAAAACAAGTGAAACTAATAATGAATGTGATGTTTTATTTAGCAGAATTACATTATGTTCTCTCCTATCCAATATTTCCTATATTTCTAAAGAAAAATTGAATTGCTCGTGGGCACGCTGATTAACGGCCGTCTCCAAGGAGCTCTAATCGAAAACAAAGTGAATGCTGGTGGGGAGAGGAGGTAAGGACTCATGCATTGCACTTCATCTCAGCGACCCCCCACCTGCCCTCAGTCCACATGGGCTTTATCATGTTATGAGCTCACCAGAGACGAGTCATGACTTCACCGCAACAGAGCCAAGCCTAACACATCATTATTACAGCTCATCGTTCTAAACCAAGTCTCCACACTGTACCCTCACACATTTGGCCCTCAGAATGGCAGAGAATTCATCAAACAACACTCTTGTACATTATTATAGAACTTTTTATTTGACATAATGGGTATACAGATATGCGTATTTACAGCATATAAAAAGTTTCAAAAACCAAAAGAAAAAATAATGGCTTACCAAAGTTTTACACATTTACGACGCCCAAAAAAGGCATCTTGGCATCATGGGAAAGCTTAACTCTTCATCGTTCACTTTGAGATTGAAAGATAAATGTGAAACTGCAATAAAACCACGCAGCGGCCCCAAATCATCCGACTGCAGAATAATCTACAAGCGTTTTAACTTTTCTTGGGTTCAATATAGGCACAGAAAACACTCACACCCACACACACCATCACACATGTAGTACACAAATTACACATTCTTAAACAAACATGAGGTAGTCAAATGGTTAAAAAAATACAATCAATAACTAATGCTATGGATTTGTGCTCCAATTACAGCTGTTCTCAGTTCAGTATTACCTTTAAGCCATACAGTGAAAGTATATTTTACTACTATAACAATGCTCCTTTTATCTGAGCCAGCATCATTATTTCTTATTGATAGCATATTATCTGTATATGTCGCTGTCATGAGGGAAGAGCGGTGGAGCTTTTTCCCAGCATGCACTGGCGCAAAAAGCAGGGATGAATGTTTGATATTTGAACAGCAACTCTGGTGAATTGTATGGTTAGGTTGAGTGAAAGAATATTCCCAAATAATCTCAAATATGAAGATTAGATCCAGAACATAACTTGAGGCTCGGCCACTTAACAGCGTCACACGAGGGGGGTGGAGGAGATAATTACACATGGGAGATAGATTTGCCGCATCAAAACTACAGGAATGTCAAAAAGCCTTAATCCCACAATAACCGCTGATTATATGCTGCGGCACATTTCCACTCTGCAAAAACTTGGATCTTTCACTATTCTGTACACAGTGGGATACAGTTTACATGTGCAATAATGCAGCTTGATAACAGCAACAGTGCACTACATATCACTGCTGTATATTTACTGTCCAAATAGGTTTTGACATCGACATGTCTAGCAACAGGCCTGATGAAACAAACAAGTTCTAATGTTGCACTAAAACCAAGTGGTTCTGTTACTAAAAAAAAAAAAAAAAAAAAAAATATATATATATATATATATATATCTCAAGTGTTATTAAAAACAGTTTCCAGAAACAAAATAACGGATTGTTGGATTTTCTCCACTCGCAATTCTATCAGAATACATACACGTAATATACTGTACATTCGACTTTCATTTTGGTTTAACGTCTGCCATCTTTAGCCTTGATTTCATTTTTGTTTGGATTATTTTAAGGGGATTTGCATCATTGTTGTGACAACAGAAGGGCCTAAACAAGTCTGTGGTGTGGATTTTGTTATGACAATGTAGTAACTGAGGAGGAACATTGAGTTTGTGTGGCATATACTCCATCATTTACTAAAACTATGTTAACATATAGTTTAATATTTATTGCTGCAGCTTATCTTCAATGTTGTAATGTTTGTGTTGAAGAAGTATTCATTTTGCAGATTCTTTCTTTACTTCATATGAAAAATATATTTTAGTAAATACATTATACAAAATAGTAATCAGATGATGACAAACTATTATAATGTTTAAACAAAACATAAGGAGTTGTCTTCCATGAAGAGAAGAAATGACCTGCAGGTAATGCTTTGTTTGAAAAGCATTTATATATCATATTCATTCATTCACAAACTCATCACATGTTTTAATGACAACTGAAATCTTAAAGTTTCAAATGTAAATTAACATGATGTCAGTGCAGTGTCAAAGTTTCTTAACATCAACGACTGTACCTTTTCAAATTTAGGTGTATTAAAAAAAATGAAAAGCCGAATCATTTTGTATTACAAATATGAATATTGCATTTTCATCAGTGAAAGTGTCACAAAAAATGCCATGAGGCTTTTAAGAATGAAACTGAAAAATACCCCCGCAAACGTGTTGTTATGTATGAGCGCATCCACAATTCACAGTACTTACACACATACGTAAAGGACAATAAATTTCTCTTGGTAAATATATTCCAAAATATAATTTTATACACAAATATATATTTAGACTCTGTTCCCTCTGTAGAAAGCTTTACACATGTTTACAAAAGAAAAAAACTAAAAATCAAAAGCCTTGAGATAATATACATTCTATTTTCCTTGTTATGGTTAAATCGTTACAGGGAAAGTTCCCTTCTCGAATTCAAAGGGCCCAGTTAGTCCCACACACTGATACAAACACATACAGGTTAAACAAAGGCACCACAGCAAACATTCATATTATTCTGAGACGGTGGGGTATAGTCGTGGTGTTGCAGTTTAAAAAAAAAAATAAAACATGAAAATATATGGCCATACCAATGAGCTACAGCTACAGCTTATTTAACACACTACACTGTCAGTGCCAAGATTAATAAAAAAAAAAATAGAAATCCTTAAACACAAACAAAAAAATCCATGGACACTGTTTGGCTTTATAATGTAACAAATCTACTCTTCCTCTGACTCTGCCTGATAAGAGGACAATTAGCTGAGTGTGTAAAGAAATATTTAGTTGATAATCGATGAGTGAACTGGCAGAACAATAATCGTTGGTTAAGCTATTTATGAGGGAAAATGCATTATAAAATTCATTATTAATCATTAATAAAAAAGAAGCAGCCCTAGTGTAAAAGGAACAGACAGTAGGACCCAAGCTACATCAATTATACTAAGCCATGATTTGGAATTGATGTATTTAAATGATACTCTAAGTTGAACCTGTCTTTCAAAACTGTGATTCTTATATATCTTTTTTTCAGTTTTAAAGTGATTGAATGAAACGGTATGAACTTGCATCTCACACTGATAAATCATGTCTAATCCAGAAGTATAACAACATAATTTGCACACTGCCTGCCTCATAACATTTAGGAGTATTTACAATATTCACAAACATGTACAGGTCTTAAAAGAATAATTTGACATTTTGGTAAATATGCTTATTCACTTAATTTTTCAGAGTGAGATAGGAACATTGAAACCACTCTGATGTCTGTACCTTGAGTATGGAGCTGGGGGTACTTTAGGAGGCGATTAACCTAGCTTAGCACAAAAACTGGAAGCAGGGAGAAAGAGTTAGCTCACAATAATAGGTATTTCTTTCTTCTTTTTTTAAATGATGAACTACTTCTCCGAGCTAACAGCTTCCCTCTGTTTTAAGTCTTTGTGCTAAGCTAGGCTATTTGCCTCCTGTATCAATCTCAGTACTGAAAGCACTGACATGAGAGAGGTATCTTCTCATCTAATTTTTGGATAACGTGCAAATAAAAGCATTTCCCAAAATGTTGAACTATTCCATTAACAACGACTGGTAAAAGGGAACCCATAATGCCCCTGGGAAGTTGTGTAACATCAATAAAATTGAGACTCAGACCCCCATCTAGTCAAATGAATTACTATATCTACCGTACAGAAAGCACTGGTTTTACAAACCATTGTGTATAAATCCATTATGAGGGAAGAACGATAATATATAAAACGGGGCATTTTATCAGCATGTGTTTCACATTTTCTTTCACATTTTCTGGCATTTACTTTTCTGTATACATTCAATACCTACACTGCCATTGTGTCTCTCTGTGTCAAGATGACAACTTCTGTTCATACTGCACTTTTGTTCACATGTTAATAGTGGTTGCTTTACTCCTTTGCCACCTTCAGGGTTGCATGACGTAAGGCAACGTGTTACAGTCCAGCCATTAACATCCCACTTACTAATACTGACTTCACTGCAGCCTGGTTGCTTTCCTTGCAGTTGGAGTACACCTTTTTGTTACAAAGAGCCTAAATCTCACCATGTAAGGTCAAAGCAAAAGACTTTGACAGAAAAAAACAGCATTTAGATTGGAAAACAAATGCCTGGTATAAACTCACATTAGTTTTTTGCACTAAAAATGAGGTGAGGCTGCTAAGCTGGGTCTCACTACTATTACAGACCAGTAACACCAGGATAGTATATTTGCCTGGACGCACTTGAAGTGGTACAAAAGGAATTTACACAAGGACCAAAAGTGTTATTAGGTTTTTCTTTTTTTTTTAAATCATGCTTTTTTTCCTTCCTATCACACCAACAATATTAATTCCTTTCACGGAAGGAGATCAACAAACCGGTCCCTGTGAACCGTCAGGCCCGTCCTGGGCCACGGCAGGGCTTGGCGTCCCGCTGGGTTGCGCCCTGGGCTACGCCGTGCTGCTGCTGGAGCAGGGCGTGCTTTGTGTGCTGCCGATACTGTGGGCCGCGCTGCTGTTCTCTGAGGCCGGCTGGGACTTCTGGACCTGCTGTGTGCCAGCTGTCTCACCTAACCAGAAAGAGAGGGAGCAGGAGAGGGAGTGTAGAGGAGGGGAGGAGGGGATTGGACCAAGGGGAGATAGAAAAAATGTATATACAGTATATTACAGAAAGGCAATGGTAGACAGGAACATGACAAATCGGTTTGGTTAAAGCTAAAAACCGCACTCCTCTGAGATGCTGGAACCTCCATTGTTCCTCTGTGCTCTTACATTTTTAAAAGAAAAGAAAGTACTTATTAATCTACCAGTGTTTACTATGACTGTCACTACTTGACATAAACCTTACACTTTAGTTAAACTAAGATTCTTTATCCCGATGTTTTGTGCAGAGCCTGGAGTAGATTCACACATTTGTATTCTCAAGTAAAAAACTAGTTTTAAATACAAAGGACTTGGCAAATGAGCAAAGTAAGGCGAGAATAACTCTGGACTCAATCTGTGCTAACTTTTACCATCTTCAAGTATAATCTGCCACAGATTCACAGTGTTTTCAACTGCTGGGACTTAGGAAATTTCGCCTCAGAGAGCCCAGAAACAACCAGTCACATCCTATCTGGCAGATGCCATTTTGAACAAAAAGAGAAGAGAGGGATTCACGTTCATGGAATTCATTTCTTTAGTTATCTGGATTCAATTAGCCTGGCTTTAGTAGATAAAGCACAACAAACACAAGACAGGACCTTTTGACTGGAGCTCAAACCACTGACTGGTTTATTGTTCTATGTCTAAATAAGCATTTCATTTCATAGACTCTGGGGATCCAATGCTTCAAATGAAGGGGCAAATAAAAGTGCTTGCATTTGTTTACAAAAAATGTCTCTGACAGACAATGAACAGCTTTTGAAATTAATCTAAGTCTTTGTTTAATTTGAGTATTTGGCACAATTATTGCTGCAGTCTTTTCCTTGTTTGCTTCCTAGCGTTATTCCTCCCTAAAACACAATAAAATGTTCTCTCTTTAGCCAAGTTTTTACAATTGACAGTTTGGTATGTACTTAAAGTTGTGTGTGTATGCACGAGTGCTTGCATATATGACAGGCATATGTGTCCACAGGCGATCTTGCAGCCCGCTCCCTCTTTGGGCCCCCTTAGTTCTGCTAATGTTTACCAGAGCAGAGCTGCCAGCGGTCTTTCCCTCACAGGACCAAGAGCTCTACAAAACAAAGGGACTTGGATTCACCTCATCTGTCTGAGGAAATATAAATTCCCAAGCCAATATTATCTTTCTAGACAGGGGAGATAAAGGCTGCTTTTATGTTACAAAAACATAGTGTGTATGAAAACTCTGCATGTAGTTGCAAAAGATGTCCGACTCTTTGCCTTCGCCTTAAAGGTACAATATGTAACATTTCTGCATTAAAATATCTAAAAACGACTATACCCATGTTATATATTTTCTTGAGCTGTGTACTTACACTATCCCAAATTTTTCCAACAAAGTTCAAACCCAGAAAAGTCTTTTATTTTAATGAGACGGGACGTTTCAGTTAGTCGCTTGTCAGTGGCGTCATCAAACCTTTGACCCCTCTGGTTCCTCTAACTTCCGTCAAAACACGGGAACCCAGATGATACGTTTGAGAGTAATTGTAAATCATACAATATCACAGAAAGAATAATACTCAGTAACCGTAATACAGCTTGCTTTCTGCAACACAGCATCATTTTGTCACTGATTACATGCCACTTATAACACAGTAATGCAGCAGAGATCTTATTTATTGATACATTTTTAATATCGATCAATCCTGCTTAACATTATGTACTACGCTAACAAGTAGCTCATGCTAATGCTTGGTGGGGAACGTTATAGTTACAATATTGTTCAACACGCTCATGAAGTTATTTTAGGTATAATTGATTTGATCAAGGTAAAAATTAACGTTAAACAGCGCTGGGCTAATCCACAATTACGTTCGCCAGATAGTGTTAACGTTAGCTGTATAGATAGAAGACAAATCTAATACTACTATAGCCAGCTATACCACCCTGGTTTTTCTGCCTCACTCCTCACCGTTAAGGGACTTTAGCCGAGATGAAAGCGGACAACATCCCCAGGGACACAACACATCCACAGTTAGCCAGCAGCCAGCCACTATTATTAACTTACAGCAATCCGAACCCAGCCAGCACAAGGTCCAGCGCTGGGTGATAACGATGCTAACGGCAGTAACAGAAAGTTTTATGTTCCGTTGGGGAAACAGACCATATTGTCCCAGGCGTCCGAGTCTGGCTGGACGCGGGGTTGTGCTGAAATTTTCCCCCCTTCAGCGTTTAGCAGTCTTCTTTACAGTTAAGTTTGACTGACAAATGGTGACTGCCTTGGGGACAAAAAGATGAAGATGGGAAGAATCTGGCAGCAACACCCGGCAGCCATCCCAGTGATGTAGGCATATCCTTGGTCGTTATCTCCGGGGCCGCGGCTCAGCACCGGGGATACTCAGCGGCCAGCCCCGAAGGTACTCGGCGGCCAGCCACAGCCGCAAAGTAAGTCTCTCAGTGGTGTTGAGTAATGTTCCAACAAACCCTTTTCCCCCTAGTGCTGAAAACTAGGGATGGGCATGATTACTTGACAATCGATAATTGATTATTAAGAATTTCGTCGATGACGTTAATTTGTTGTTGATTAAACTAATACTGGTTGTGTTGCGTAGTGTGAGTCTCGAAGCAATTAAATTAATTTCACAGTGTGGCAGCAATTAAACATTTTACCACTCAGGGGCAATATTTGACTCCATACTCAGTTATCTGGCTGCGAGTTTCCGTTTTGATTTCAAAAGTAATCATGAAGAGGACACGGTGAAGTGTGGCGTGGGACCATTTCGATTTATTTTTTTTTTAAACGACTTAGTTCACTGCAAACACTGAGATGCCGAATATAAGTACAACACGGCCACGACTCACAGGATGTATCCTACCACTAAACAAAGTGTATCCAACCCTGGTTATGTCGGTGGCGGCCGCGGTGCATCCTGCTCTCAGTCTCAACCTAGCATAAACTCGGCGTTGGCACGGAGGAGCTGCGATGCACAACGAGCAGAGAAAATTATCCAAGGGACCTGCAAGTTCATTGAGATGGATATTGGAACCAGCATATCACATTTCGTCACGACGTACCATCACCAGACTGGTAGAAACTCACCACGAAGAAGAACGAATAAGGTTCCCCGGGCTGGCCAAGTTAGTATGGAGGTAGGCGACCTGTGCATCCCGGCAACGCGGCTGTTTTCGCCGGCTGGACTGACGGTCACCAGGTAGCGGTCGCATCTGACCACGGATCATGTCAACATGCTTATCTTTCTCAACAAAGATCAGTAGACTGGTGCAGAAGTTGTATGTGAGTTAGCCTACTGGTTAGTTTTTATTAGGCTTTGTCCCGTGCCTTGGATAGTTTTGAGTTACATTTCAAACAGAGTTCTTAATTTGTATTTCTTCTGATTGCATTGCAGTAGACCCCATAAAGTTGTCCTACAACTGATTTTGACACTGTACGGTATGGATGGTAGCTACAGGACATGCTTTAAATTCATAAGATTTAACAATACAGTGTTAGGGACAGATCAGATGGCCAGAGACTTTAGACTTGACTTGGACTTGCCTTGGACTCAAGCTCAAAGACTTGAGACTCGACTTGGACTTCCAAAAAATTACTTGTGAACATCTGTGGTCTGAACCAAAGTGGAGGAACGACCAACTGACATTAGCCATAAGCGTTGCTAAAGAATGAAGCTGGTGTGAAGTGTGCTCTGTCAAGATGGCCTATCTTATTATTGTGCAACGTGTGATCAACATTATTTTCTAATCTTTCAGCATATTTTTGCATTTCAGAGCAGATAATGTATGAAATTTCTCCATATATGAGTTATTCAGCCTGTTTTCACAATCATTTGGAACTTTTCGCATGTTATTTCACATTTTGAGCAGAGGTGAAGAGCAGATCTCTTGGCAGACATGACTGCAGCCCTGGCAGAATGCAGACCTACTGTACATGCCAAGATAATGAGCAAAATATCAAATAATATATTATGGGTCACTTATAAAAGCATTTATACTTCTAATTGCCTTATATGGAATTAAACTGTAATGCAAACCCAAACCCCAAATATAATGCCAATTAGCATAAAAAAAGTTTCTTTCTCAAGAGGCCAGGAATATTGTCCTCAGACCCTGGGGGGATAGACCCAACTCTGTTTCATGTCGATCATGTTTCATCACTCTGTACACTAGTTTAAAATACACTCTGAACTGATATTTTTGGTTCTTGTTTTGGGGATCTACATTCTTGGGGTTTGGCTTGAACTGCCAATATTGCCATGTAAGGTAATTTCAGCCAAGACAACTTAACACGCCCAGCTAAGGCCTATATTAATAACATCACAGGAACATGTTGTGAAAGTCTACTACTACTATCCTTGCACCTGTTTCTCTATACATGTTCACTTCTAACATCTTTGGAAAACCAGCCAATAAGGGATGTGTTTCTTTGTTACTCTAGGAAACCCATAAATCTGAAATAAAGTGGCTTTCTAAAAAGGAGCCAAAACCAATATTGTGATAAAGATAAGGGCACTAAAGTCTGACAGCTGATCTTTTCTGCTACATGAAATCCTGTTCAGTAAACACTTAGGGATGTGACTAAACATTACTGTAACAGTTCATATCAGTTCTGACAAGTGTCCGGATCTTTGATACATTCAAAACTAACTAACTTCCTAATCCAGCCATTTACAACTGTTCAACTGTGAGCTTCTTCCAAACTGTAAACTTACATTGTTGTATTTTCTGAAAGCCCCAACTTCTAAACTCAAACACCCTGACAACGTTTATGAAAGTGGCCCATGGCAAACACATCATCCAGGGCAACAGGCCAAAGGCATGGCAGATCACCAGTAAAGCAGTCAGGCCAATGAGAACAGGGCAGCTCTATGAAACGGTGAACTCAGGGGGATACTGGGAGCACACTTCCTTCCAGGGGTCAGCTGGGGTCGGCAGGCTGGGGACCATGAGGAAGGTCTTGGCATCTAAGGGAGAGATTGTGTGTCTTTTCCTGTGAGGGCCGCTAAACCCAACAAGGGGAATTTCCAACTCGTCTCCAGCCATTGTACTGAGAATATTCGCTGACCACCCCGCAGCTCCAAAAACATTCAAAGGCAGGAAAGAGAAGAGCCCTCGCTGCTGACCAACAGGATATATTTACAGTAGAGGAGTCAATCTGTTATTGTGAACGGGCCTCTGTTAGCAGTAGGATGTTTGGCATTCCCAGCGCGCATTTCTGGCACTGAGACACTCGGACATTCCTTTGCATCTTATCTTTTCATTAATGCAGAGAGGTGAGACTGGGCCGTGAAGCAGCAGGTAAAGGACCTACCTGTGTGTGAGTAGATAAACCACAGGGCTCCGGTCAACAGAGCCCCAATCACAAAGGCTGCAAAGGCGATCCCCACCACTGTCGGAGTGTCCAGCACATACAGTGGATCTGGGAAACAGAGCAACACACAGTTCATTCATGTTGACATGACAACATGGAAATATTTAAAACCTAAAAAAAAAAAGAATATGGAGGCCCAAAGTGCTCAATATCAAATAAATAATAGATGAATAAACTGTGTGTAAATGAGCCAAACATTTGGTGAATAATACTTATAACATTTACATTGTATTGGTCCATCAAAGTTTATATAGTTATTCATTTCATATTGTTAGTGTAAGACAGTGAGAATCATACAGTATGAAACTTGTAAAATAACTTACTATTATCAGTAGTATACGGTGGGTTTGGGGGTGAATGAGTAACTGCAAAATAAAATAAATCATGTCATTTTAATGAACGTTGACCATCATGTTAGTGATGTGCATTATACAATATGAATTTTAATCATTCAAAAAGTGCCTCTGCCCCAGGCCAGGGGATCAGCAGATTACTGATATTGTCCTGTGTTGATAAGCAATTATCTGAGGAATGTGATACAGAAACCTGAACCAGGAAAATGCTGAAAGAGAGCAGTTATTCTGTAAGCTGACAGGGTCCTAAAGGATGAACCTACTGACTCCAACCAGTTTATTTTTAGCAATCTTTATAATGATGTCTTAACAAACAATACAAAGGCCCTTGTGTACGGGCAAACTCAAGAGGCGAGCCTGGTGCACGTCCAAGACTCCAGCACAATGGATGCTATTCTTGGAAAGAACACCTTTGAGTTCATTTTGCATAATGGATGTTGACAGGTCATCAGAGAGGACTTTAATTTCAGGGGGGATGATGGCCAGAGGATGTCCTCTCTGCCACCCTCCACCCCCACCCTATTGCTCCAGTGAGTTATGTCCTCTGTGACTTGGAGGTGTGTTAAGACTGCAGAGAGTGCTCAGTACCATCTCAACATGCAGAAGAGAGAAGAGGAGCACACTAAACAGAGGCCAGCAAAAGACAGTGGTGTGTCATGTCTTGTAAACTTGACTCAAAGATAATGTTTTACAGTATGTGGAGAACTTTAATTGACTCTTGTGTAAGAGCACCCATTGTTATCAAGTTGAAAACTCAATGTACCTTTTCAAATAAAGCCTTGATGTCTATTGGGAGCAATACTCTGCTGGACGTCTGTCAGGTCTTGACTTTTGCTCACTATTTTAACAGAACCAGACAGCACCCCAGAAGTTAAACTCTTGACTTATGTTTGCAGCTTTAAGCCATTGCCAGAGTTGGAACAGTTCTGATATCTCTGTGAACGTCATTTGTTTATGTAAGTTTGCTTGCTATGGAAGGAGAGAGAACCCCTGCGTAATGATTTGTTTTTGTTCAACTCTGACCTCTCTTCAGAGCGCAGAAAACACTGATGTCGCCTAAGCAAGACACTTGACACTGGTTGTCCGTACTTATAAAGCTGACTACAGTTGAAATCGACAGTTCGGAGCTTGTTACGGCAATACGCTGGGTCCTTAAGGCCATTAGCACCACATACAACTGGTAATATACAGTAGTTTTATATAGTTACACAGGGTTCTTATAATCCTGCTTACACATATTTCTCTTCAGTATATACTGTACTTGATGAAATGAAAGAAATCTGAAGGTTGAGGATGATTTATACTTTTTTTAATGGCCATGATCTGCTGAGGCCGGAATCTAATCTAATGAAGAAGTAGAGCCATCATTTTAAGTTTGTCACTTTTAAGTTAAAAACGTTTTGAGTTTCATGATGAATTTATAATATAATGTATAAGTAAGCTTTTTGACATCCGGCCAGTGAATACAGCGGACCATAGGGAGGAAAAAAAAAAACTCATTCAGCAGGTTTTAAAGTGATAAATCAGTGCAGATATCTATCACAGAAACCCGCTACCTAGAAAGATGAGCATTCACTGACAAAATATATATTTTATACACTGCGGTTTCAGCTTGTACAATATTTTTTACTACAATAACCCTGATATTGAAAGATTATATTTGTATTCATTGTAATGTAAAAACATGTATTATAAATGTTCTATCTTCTTCCTTTAAAGTTTGCACACTTAAACTGAAGTAATAGTTTTCAACTTTTCTTGAACGTTACGAGATCCCACACAATTTATTGTGAAGCAGTAAATCTACTTCTGATGGCAGGGCTTTGAGGCTGTTATGTTTTTCCATGCACTAAGTTGGCCACAAGTGTCCCTCTTTGATTTATGGATCAAGTTGAGCTCTTTCGGATACTGTCCAGTGCAGAACTGTGGCCCTTGAAAAGGCTGCTTATTTTGTTTGCCATCCTAGCATAAGAGATGTCTTTGTGTTATAAAACCTGGCCTTTGAAATTATTTTTTTTTCCATTGTGTTTATTGCATATCTGTGTTTACTCAATCTGCTCCATGAAAAATAAACCTGCTACATTGGCATAGTGGTATGGGCAGCGTGCATTGCTGCCTACTCTGGACTAGTTCAGCTCACTTACTCACTCATTACTGCGGTTAAGAGTCTCTGTTCACCAATGTCTGTGCTAAAATGTGACTGCCTCTATATCTCTGCCCAGCCCTTAAACCCTATGTCCAATTAAATGTAATAAATCCACCCACCCTTCTGTTCAGCAATGTTCTGTACAACTCTGACTACTCACGCTAAAGCCTGACCGATACCGCATTCTTGAGGCCGATAACTAATTTTTGAGTTTTAAAACATTTGAAAAACAAACAAACATATTTTTAAAGATAAAAAGATAACACAAACAAAAAGAAATCCTTCAAAAGAGTTGTGGCCATAGGCGGACTGGCAATCTGGCAGTTCTATGCCAGAAGGGCCGATGCAGTCTTGGGCTTATTTGGGCTGCTGGAAAAAAGATTTTTAAAATGGGGCAAAACACTGGCGTTTCACACTAGACAAAAATATGCAAGACTGTAGGGCTGCACCCTGGAGCCTCCTGTCTGATACCGTCAATAAAAAAAAAAAAAAATCGTGCTTTGGTGTTTTGGGTGTTTAAGTAGCCTCTGTAATAATATGTTTTAAATATGCAAGCATTTCCATTCTATTCTAAGATGGTACCATGGTAGTTTATTTGAAGGTTTTATGAATTGTGTGTATTATTTCATTATGAAAGCCTGTAAGTGCGCCTCATGCTGCTGGTGCCATAATCTCACATGAGCCTGTTTTTTGCAGTTATGAAGCAAATAATGTCCCCATCGGAAATTGGGCTGGTAAGGGACAGAATTTGTGCCACCCTTAGGAAATGCAACCACATCATAACTTTTTTACGCAAAGTGCTGTGTGTGTGTAGTACAAGAGCAACTGCAAGCAAACTGCAAAGTGAATCTGTTACTAAAAGGTGGTACCAAATGATAATGCTAATGCAATTGCATAATCGGGAGGTGAAGGGTCAGAGAGCAAAGGTCAGACTCTGAGAGCACAGATTATAGCAAATAATAATAATATAGCAATGCTAACACAACACAATGCTACTTTAGCAGACGTAGCAACGAGCAATTATTATTGTAGTTAAAAAGGGCAGTCAAAATTATCTTTATTATAGCTGAAAGCAAAAAAAACTGCCAAGCTGAGAAGCTTTTGTCAACCGTCACGGTGACAGCAAGTGGACTTTTAAACTGAAATTACAAGTAAATTAGCCATGCTGTTTCATTTAGCAAGAAAGGAATATCAGAAAACCAATCAGAAGATGGATTTGAAAAAAACTTTCTTTGCAAGGAGGATGGATTATATGTGTCAGGGCCAGGCAAAGGGAGAAGGATACTAATGCTACATTAGGTAAGACACAATGTTTTGTTTTGACAACTTGTAAATTAACGTTATTAATAGCAATCCGCTGTGAAATCAGTGCCAGTCAGGTCTAGAGCCTTGAATCATAGTATGTTATCTTAAAGGGCTTTAGAAAATGGGAGTCGTTCTCAAAGAATTGCCACTATATAACAACATGCCATCCAGATTAAATAAATCTTTAGTATTCATTAAGATACGTGTATGAAGCCGGTCCATGCCCGTGCTCGTCTGATGGGAGGCGCTGGGCAGAGAGGGGAGAGAGATGCAGGAAGAGGTCTCACTCTACTTCAAATTCTGCTGTTTTTTTTGCAAAACACCTACTGCAGTTTTCACCAATTATCAACATTCTTGCCAATTAAGTTTCAGTCAATTGACTAATACTTGTAGCAACTGGAATATTTAACAGTTGAAAAACAAACTTGTCAGCATGGGCGGCTCCAACCTTGGAATTGGATTGGCCATCCCAGATGCCACTTTAATATTTCTGGCACAAAATTGTCTTCTTCTTCCTTACAGGGCGGGTGTTGAGCCCCCAAGTTATTCCTATCACCATCTTTGTATTGTTGTTTTATGGCTGGGAGAAAAATCCAATCATTTCAAATATTCTGTAGCAACCACTGCTTGTCAGTGCTTTCTGGTGGGTAAACTATGAATGTGTCTTTTAAACTATGGCAAATATATCTTTGTCATCTACTGCAATTTCATGTTACTTAGCTGACGTATTAATCGATGCAATATATCCACAATAAGCTTAAATACGCCAATATCGGCCACCATAATATATCAGTCAGTCTCCAGCTCACACCGATTAAAATGATGTAATTTATATTACTGTAAACTCATGAGTCAACAAAATTGACTCAAACTGACCACAGGTCTCTTGTTGATGTCATTGCCCAGAGGGGATGCTGATTTGAAAACCTGGCAGTCAACCATAGATTGGGCACTCATGATATCACTTTAGTCATAATATATAAAATGTGATGGTGGTTACCTCAGCCCCCCCCCCCCTCTATCCCTCTGATTAAAATCACAAACCCCTGAGACTCCACAATACAGTGAGTGAATGGCAAAACGTGATGATCGAGGGACCTCTAGGCTCTGGCTGGACTCCCAAAGCCAACAAGAGGACCTCCACTCCCCTCTCACAAACACACACACACACCCTCCATTCTCCCCCTCTCTGGTGGAAAGGGGAGGCCACAGTGAAGGTCTTAAGTGAAAACAACTGGAGCTTGGTGCTGTATGACTCCTCTTTTTCCACCTCTCCCTCTGCATGGACTGGTCCAGAGCAGCCGAACTGGGCCTCATTGTTAGCACACTCCCCTTTACTGCAGTCAACCACATACTAGTATGTACACACACCCAAAAACACACTCTTGTGTATAGACGTTAATGTAAACAGATGCACACACATGTGCATTCACACGCACCTGTATACACAATCACACAAACACACACAGTGCAGTTAATGATGACCAGATGTGGGGAAATGATGTGCAGTGTTTTGTGGTTTGGTCTAATCTCCAAGTATTGCACCAAGCTTTCTAGGCTCTTTCGCCCTCAGTACCACTTCTCTCTTTACTAAAGTTTCCTTATCACACTTTATAATCAAAATATTGGAAACCAGAGCTTAATTCATCATGTCAAGTGCTAATAAAACCGAAACATGAACGAGAGTGACAAGAGCTTTTAAGACCCACATGCGTGTTATTTACAGTTGACCTCATGTCATAAGATCTAAGTTGGTGTAGGTGTATCTTTACTAACCTGTTTTGATCCATCCATCCACCACAACCAGCGGCTTGGAAACCGTCTTGGTATTCAGCATTATCTCCATGATATTGTCCACATTAAGAGAATCACAGGTCTCGCTGGGTTGTAAGCACTGTGTGGACAACATTTACTTGAACTTAAAACTACAAACTTTACAATGGAGAAACAAAACAAAAAAGAAATGTCACTCTGTTAAATGCTTTATGCTTTATGATTGGTTACAGAAAAAAGGTTTTGTAAAAGCAAAAGCAAACATGCACACCTCTCAACCTCAAGTAAATGTCTTCTGTCATACCTGACCCAAACTATAAACTTGGAAATGGCAAACTCATGAGCACTACACCTGACCCTGATCAAAATCAGAACATCACAATTAGCTTCACCATCACAAGTCAGCCACAACTTTATTGCTACTTTTTGTCAGGTGAGAAGAGGTCAAAAAAAGTATAGGAAAGTGCTTGCAAGAGATTGTATGAGTTGGACAGATAACACAGTATGAGAGAATGCAAATGATGGCTAAGACGGATGCTTATTTTTTGTTCTGCAGCTGGATACTTGGCAAACCTTACACTTATTCATGTTTCCTGCTTAGCTTTGGGTGCAGAACTGATACTGAATGGCTTGGGTCAGCCAGAGTAGAGATGGTGCCGTACTACACTGACTTAAAGTACTCATATCATGCTCATTTTCAGGTTCATAATTGTATTTAGAGGTTGTACAACAATAGGTTTATGCGGTATAATTTTCAGAAAACACCATATATTTGTTGTACTGCACATTGCTGCAGCTCCTCTTTTCACCCTGTGTGTTGAGCTCTCTGTTTTAGCTACAGAGTGAGGCATCTCATTTTTGTACCATCTTTGTTGGGAGTCGCAAATGCGTATAAGTACTGCTAGCTAGTCAGTTGCACAGTATGAGGGAGTGCCATGTTAGCAGCTAGGCGAGCATTATAACGTGTGTTACAAAGTGACGCACGTTCATCACGGAAGTAAAGGCTGGACTACAATAGAGCTGTTTGGAGCAGTTTGTGAACAGTGTTTTCTGTTGGAGATGGTAAGTCCCTTTGGGGTGGACTTTGGGCTTTTTCACTTTGTAAACCTTTAACGTGCACAAAAAGATATATAACACAAGAAAGGAAAGGGGGAAAGCCAAAAAGCATAATATGTGCACTTTAACATTTTCTCAAACAAAAACACTGCTAATACTATATACCGTGGAAAAGACAAAAAAAAAAACATCATTAAACATGCAAAAGAATAAAAGTAATTTGGAGAAGATTATACTGCATACCGGTGGTTGTCGTTGGTTACTCTGAGATCTCTTGGAGCACAGAGACATCTCACAGTGCAGGAAAAGCAGGGACATGTTGAACTTTGAGTTGAAGATGAAGCTGAAACGTTTCTTCTCTGCTTGAGTGTGAGGGACAGGGAAGTCCCTCTGAGGATAGTATTTGATGGAGTCGTCTGTGGGGCAGACTGTCTCAATGAGAGTGTAGTCTGAGGCCACACTGGGGTTGGAGTTAGGCGAAATGAAGCATGATATGATGGTGAACCCCAGCTCCGGATCTAATGCAGCTGATGTGATCTGAAGCGCAAGAGAGAGAAAAAAAATTATGTGTAAATTATAGAGTGTGGTCTAGACCTACTCCATCCGTAAAGTGAAATTGAAGTTATGAGTGAAATGTTTTGTAAATGACCAAGAATACAATGTTACTCGGACAAGCACTACTACTATTATTATTTCACTTCACTATTCTTCACTTCATTATTATTTCACTTCACAGAAAATATTGCTATTCATCTAAATCTCAGTAAGAAAGAGAATGCACTAATTTCCCAAATTGGCAAACGGTTTGTTTAAAGCTGCACTAATCACTATTTGTATACAAACAATGGATCACATTACATTATCTAATGTGGAAGTGGTTGCTCATCTCCACAAAGCTTTTAAGCATCTTTAAGCTCATTGTTCGGGTTTCATGGCCACAACTTTAAGTTTACTCTCAGCACTGTCATTAACCCACTGTACACTACTGTACCTGTACAACACCTGTCCTGCACCAAACAGCAGAAAGACAACGTTACAGACTAGCTGGAGAACTTAGTGTAGCAGTTAGCAGCTAAAGAGCCATATATTTTACTCTGGCGTTGGTGAAAACCAGGCCAGATCTAAAAGGAGAGTGAATATTGGACTTTCATTCATCAGGCGGACACAAAAATGAGAGTCAAAATGAATGCTAATGTTGCTCTGTCTGTTGGATGGGTAATAAGTGTTTAGGAACACATTGGCCATGTCAACTGCAACAAATTTCTTCAAGTAGTATTTTAGTCCCAGTTAAGATGCTAGTAATATCTTTCCATCTATGACCATCTTTTGAGTTATTATTCCTCATCTTTTCTTCTTTCAGTTTTGTCAGTGATGGAATCCTCATTGGAATTTAAAACGAAAACACAGAAATACACAGAAAACCTTTTGTAACCAGCTGGCTCTGTGTCCACACAGTCAGCAAAGCATCTCCCGCTGATATCATCATAAATCATCTTGTCAAAAGACCTCAGTATGAGTCTTTGTCATCTCTTAGATGACCTCCATAATTGTGTAATGAAACGAGGATTTTGAGGCAGCCAGACATGTGCACATGTCTCTGTATCCAGCCAGGATACAGAGACACGTAGAGAGTAGATAGAAAGAATATGAGGGGTGAAAGTGAGTATTAGATTTTAAGCCCCAAATTGACAAAACACAAATTGACCTCGTGGATGTCACAAGAGATCAAAGCAGGAAGAGCCAGACAGCGAGTACACAGAGCACAGTTTTACACACAAGTTTTAGTTTAGGAATAACAAAAAAACACTTGCATAAGACACATACTGCATACAATTGCAAAAGACAACAAATAGAAACAAATAGTAATTTATTAGAAATGCAAAGCATACCTCCACAAAGACTTCCTGCTTTTGTGAAACAGTGTAGAAAGCCTGGCGTGAAGGGTTGTTGAATGGCAGGGTGTTGTACAACTCCATGTTAAATGTCATGTTGCTAACCGGTTGCCTTCCTGGTCCTGGTACAATCCTGGGAATTGTTCCTGAGGTTTCCTGGTTCTTTCGGTACGTGCAATTAAACTAGGAGGAGGATAAGACAAAGCCAACACAAATATCAGCAGGGATCTGACATCTGATTCCACTGTGAGAAACCCTCACCCTACATGACTGTGTGTCAGTGTTTGACCAGGGTAAGATTAATCAGAAAACAGGGAAGAGATACCGTACAAGAACAATAAGTGGGAGACAAGGAATGGATGAGACAAAGGAAATAAGCCAGTAGTGGGAAGATGATGGAGAAACTTCAAAATGGAAAATGTGAGGTCCAGTTCATAAAACCTACATCATGGAAAAGACAGAGACATTGCAGGAGCCAAAGGAGTCTTTACGTGCACCAAGGGACTATGGGAAATGGCGTTTCTTCCAACTCTGCATGATTTACATAGAGATGTAGATTATAATTGGTCTTGACTTGTCAACTTTCACAGTGCAATGAGATGCAGCTTTCCCAGAGACACAATCACAATGATTCCACTGTCTTACCACTATGACCGACTGGTGCTCTTTGGGCTCCGTAAATGTCCTCTCTAACTCCGCTGAGTCCCTCGGGAGCAACACGTCTCCAGATTCCAGATCTTCATAATCCAGTGGCCCACCACTCCCATCCTTAGTCTCAGCATGACTTATCAAAACCTGCAATCCACAGAGGAGTCTGTTACTCACAAAACCTAAGCCACATTAATAAATACGTGAAAGGAAAACTTTCACAAAAGTCCTTTCCAGACTTTCTTTTTTTTTTTTTTTTTTTTTTTTTTTTTTTTAAACAGATCCAGTTGTGAGTAGTGTTGCTTAATTCAGGGTGTTCAGTTAGCCAGAGGCACAAAGATTTGATTCTTTAGGAGGAGTTGCCAAAACATTCTGCAACCAATAACTTGGATATAAATTGTGGGAATGTCCTGTGGCTTCAGCAGTGGGACTCATCCTGGACATAAACATAAAACATACTTTTAATTGCTCAGGAGAGCAGAAGATTGTCAGGGGCATGACATGAGGTCACGCTGCTTCTAGAAAAATCTGATTTAATGAGGTGAGAAAACAATCTCAACGACACTAACAGTGTTGTTCCTGAGTCTGCACCAAATTAGTTAGTTGACCTGCCATTGGTGCCACTGCTGAATTAAATCATGCCACAGGACAGGAGAAACAACAGCCAAAACAGATTATCTTTGATGTGTAGGGACCTAGACAATGACATGTTATCTCTTTTGACTGGAGGGTAGATGTTATCCCTGCATCCAAGTGCTTAACACAAAAGACAACCTTGGACGTGTGCCCAGGTTTTCAATCTACATTGGACACAAAATGTGTTGTTCCAAATTTCCCCCACAAAAGATGTCAAAAGGTTGTGGAGGAAGTGATTCATCCTTGCTTGTTAGAACAAACACGCTGAATGAATGCATTCCATAATAATGAAGACAACTGGGGATGTCAAATGTGAATGCTGCGTCCCATAAAAACACTCCCACACTGTTCACCATTACATAAAAATTTACTTAAAATTCATCATATTTTTCCATTTTAATTCATCCAATTAAGAGGATAAAACAAGCATGTAAGCTTCAAGCCTCGCATTTCTTATCAGCTTTGGTCATCTGATAGCTGACGTTGCTAGGAAACATGTTAACTTCCGTGACTCTCTACTGTCATTTTTTTCCCTCTTTTTCAGCAAGCCCACATAGCATGGGTGATGTACCATCTGTGATTTAAGATGTTTGTATTCCACTCAGGAAATGGATGGTGGCCAGCTGTTCTAACTAGCTTTCACTGAGAAAAACGTTTACACCTACTTAGCCTAGTTAGCATACTTAAGCAAAGGTGAACATGGTGGCACCCCAGCTAGTGAACTGTTTGTGTTGGAATTTAAGTTATATTAGGAAATAATTTTGGTGCCCACACAAATATATCCCCAATCTAATTACACAACCAAAGATTCACGCCCCCTGGAGAACAGTAACGCTAATGTAGCGTGTGCTAAAACTGCAGAAAAATAAATAAAACTTGAATTTCTTCTTTTCGGTAACTACAATTTAGACCAAATAAATATACAAGTCGAAACAAACACCAAAGATGCTGATTTCAGTTTCTTTCTTTGTATTTACATTATAAACCAAGCCATGTTTCATGGTTCAGGTAAACCAGCCAGTGGCATAACTTGTTTTAAACTAAAATGTAATAATAGGTGTAATCATAGGTGTAGTACTCACAGAGTTGATGTGGAGGGCCATTGGGCTACCCTGCATGGGATATACAGTGGTCAGACAGCCAGTCAGTGGAGTTTCCAGTGTGTAGTGGGTGGCATTGACTGTTGCTTTGCAAGCTGGGTCTTGCAGCGTGAGGTTGGCATGAGCAAACCCATTTGCCTGAGGAAACATAAAAAAATGGCAACATTGGATAAAGATGAAACAAAACTTTTCCTTTATTAACTTATTTTCAGAATTAGAAAAAAATAAAAAATAAAAAAGCCAAGCGGTTGTGTGAGACTTTTAGTTCCGAGGAATAAACAAATCCCACAAGGTGGTCTAGCTCCAGCCCCAGCTTCTTCTAATTACAGTCTGTGCCAGTTTCCATTCTGTGATGTGGGCTGACTACGCAGTCCCCGTGTTCAGACGCCAAATATTGGGAAATGTCTGCTTGCTTCATTGTAAGCCTGTGTATAAAAGGGAAGCTGGCATTTACATGAACAGTAATAGAATAATAACAACTTGTATTAATTATACTTGTCAGTATGTCTTTCTTATTTGACTTTTGTAGACCTGACACTTACTTTAATCAGGTAATCTGTATCAGCAGGCAAAACTGATCTCTACAGCTGAAGGCCCACATATTAATGACATTTGTGTATATAGACAGTTTCTTTAATTTGCTTTGTCATTATCACAGTGACATTTGTGGTACATTATAATACAGTGCACATTATGAGGTTATTGTGCTGGGCCCTAAGCACCTCCGAACCTCATTATCTAAAGATAGAGCTACTCTGAATGGTATTGCCCTGGCCTCCAGCACTACTGTCAGAAATCTAGGAGTTATTTTTGATCAGGATATATCCTTTAACGGCCACTTAAAACAAACCTCAAGAACAACCTTTTTTCACCTTTGTAACATTGCCAAAATGATACTGAAAAACTAGTCCATGCATTTGTTACTTCCAGGCTGGACTATTGTAATTCCTTACTATCAGGTTGCTCAAATAAGTCGACTCTCCAGCTGACCCAGCTACACCCTGCTACGCTCTGCAGTGCCCTGCTACGTCCTGCTACACCCTGTAATGCCCTGCAGTGCCCTGCTACGCCATGAACTACTACAACTACTATTTCTAGTCATAGTTCCATTATCTTTATTGTGACTATTATTGCCACTGTTCATCACACCCTCAACCAGCACCGTCAGACCTACCAAGAGCCTGGGTCTGTCCGAGGTTTCTCCCTAAAATTGAGTTTTTCCTCGCCACTGTCGGACTAAATGCTTGCTCTGTGGGGAATTACTGGAATTGTTGGGTCTTTGTAAATTATAGAGTGTGGTCTAGACCTACTCTATCTGTAAAGTGTCTTGAGATAACTAACTGAATTGAATTAGATGCTTTTCAGATATGAAAAAAATAGAAACATGGAGGTCTATGTTGGCATTTTCTAATTGCAGTGCAGAAGACTTTATTCAGCCCTCTAATTGGTCCTGACACTGGTATTCTATTTGGGTGTCCTCCATGTTTGTTGTTTTCTGTTCTTCTCGTCACAGTTTGTCACATTAAGTCTGTGTCGCAAGAGCAGAGATGTGACTTAGGTAGCAGAGCGGTCGCCTACCAATCAGAAGATTGATGGTTTGATTCCTGGCCCTGCAGTCCTATGTCAAAGTGTCCTTGGGCAAGACAATGAACCCCAGTTGCTCCTGATGCTGTGCCATCAGAGTGTAAATGTGTATAAAAGTTTACCTGATGAGCAGGTGGCACCTTGTACGGCAACCTCAGTCACAGTGTATGAATGTGTGTGAATGGTTCCTGTACTATGCAAAAGCGCTTGGACTAGTTGTTAAGACTAGAAAAGCCATATATAAATACAGTCCATTACATTTACATTTATAACAAAATATGCAAAAGGAAAATCTGATTGATCCACAAGCAAAATTTTCAGATCTATGACTTAAATCATATTTCAAATCATCGATGACACTGGATAAAGTTCGGTTGGGAAACAAAATATTTCATTTGTTTTGAAGTATTAGCAAGCATTGAATATGAGTTCTTCTGTCTATTTAACATTAGAGGGGAACATTCCGCAACTGTTTGCTTCTGTGCTTGTACCTTAAAAGATTAGGTAATTGACCAAAAATTTCTTCATTTATTTAGATTATTACAAAATACCTATAATTTACTGATCAGTGCTACATATGCCTTAATCTTCTTGGCCTTCTCAGTTTCATATTGTTATAAAATGAAAACAAAAACTGGTTTGTTAGTAAATAATTTTAAGTAATACAAATATTTGATTATTTTTTTATGCATAGCACCTTATGTGACATCCTATTTAAAAATTATTTGTCAGTGTTTCTAGTTTTGGTTTTCTGCATTTTTATGTTGTGAACACACAAAGCTGATTTTATTAGGCATTTTAGGCCTTTATTTGATAGGACAGTTAAAGTCATGAAAGAGGAGAGAGAAGGGGACTGACATGCAGTCAAGGGCTGAAGGTGGGAATCCAACCTGCGGCCGCTGTGGCAAGGGATGAGCCTCAGTACATGTGGCACATGCTCAACCAGGTGAGTTACCCATGCGCCCCATGTTGTGTATATTTATACTTGTTACACTATGTTGGAATAAAATGAAACCTAACCATCTAAATAATCATTAGTTGTCTTACATTGCCAGACCTTCCTCCACAGCGCTGCAGAGTCCACATAGCATTACGGGATGGCAGAACAACGTGCTCTGGTTTATTGGCATTTATTTAAACCAATCACAATCGTCTTTGGCGGCACTAAATGCCGCACCGAGCAACAGTGCCTCTGCAAAATAGCCTCGGGAAGGAACTTGTTTTGGGTGGAGCATGTGTACGTACGTTTTTTTTAGTCGTGCAACAGAAAACTCAGATTCAATATAAATCGACCGGAGTTTAAAAGGCCAACACAAAGAAAGCGGAAGGCAGCGGACATCCAGCCGAAATTAAAGACATCCGGTAGAAACCTGAACAATCCCAGAAGTGGAACGTTGTTGATAAAGACTAGTGGTAGGCCTACTGTATATGTTTCTAGGCGGGATCCATGATGTATAAAATCGTGCAGTCCACTCACTTGCAGGCTTTCTTTATCAATGCTGACTACCATCCTCTTGTCCTCACACTGCACACTGAGGCCAACACTCAGAACGCCCTGATGCTCCTCTGGCTCTACGTTCTCCCAGGGCCGGTTATCGAGGGAGGAGGGCAGGTAGGGCAGGGTGTCAGACACAGGTGGAGGAAAGGGAAAGGGCAAACCGGTGCGTCGTGAAGTAGCTCCAGCTCTTGGATGCAGGATGGAGAGCTCTGGAGGCAACATGCTCTCCAGAGGATCCACCACATCTGGAAGTCACACATTGTGAGAACCTCATGAGGCTGATTTTACAGGCAGGGAAATTACACAGGACCATGACTATAAAACCAGTTTGCAATTTCACGCTAGTTTCTGTGAAATGTGCAATATTAGTCATGAAAAAATTGTAGCAGCTGCTAAAATGTATGTCTTGTGCATAGTATTTGAGCTATAATTTAACTGAACACATTGTTTCTATTGCTGCTTAAGTACAATTCAATTCAGATGATGTTTCTTTAGTTTACCTGGCTCTCTAAGTCTGATATTGAAGTGGTTAGCCACAGGAGTGTTTGTATAAGATGTGACTGGACTGTAGCAATTCTCCCCTGCCCACTTGATCAAGGCTTGTGACCCTGATGGCAACTGCTGCCTGGGGGATTTTGACACTTGCATCGGTCTCTCAGTACTTGAACTAACACTCACGGTGTCAGAGGCCTGCGGAAAAGAAAGCAGAGTTGTCACTTATCTTGTCTTAGTGTATGCTTTCCATCAAAAAGAACACATTTCATTTTCATGAAGCTCTCTTTAGCGCTTCATAAACAAAAGACATGATTTACTGTTCAAGTTTTAACAGATATTCAACTTCAAGTACAGTCCTGCTCTCATTCTGTGTTAAATGTGAATTATGTGTATGAGTGTAAGGGTAATGGGCGTGCCACCGCTCAATCAATGCTGAGAAACCAACATGTTGGCTCCTAAAATCCGTGACGTGCCCTGCTGCATACCCTCCCCGTGTGAGGGAGTAATGATTTGTTCTCATAGTCATTTCCCACACATTCAAGTCTCTTGAGCAACGCTAAGGAGAACCTGCTTTCTGACAGACGCAAGGCCTCGGTTTTACGAGGCTATCATATCACTTAAATAGTTGACACTCTCCCAAACACTGGTTGCACAAGCACAGCATCCTGTGTCCCACTGCTGTCAAATAAAAGTCAAAATGTCAGCTATTTGGGAACAAAAAATCTTTTTTTGTTTAGACTGACCATCCCTTTGTGGATGAACATTGATGATAATGTGGCACATAACTAAGAAAACATAACATAACTGGTACAAACCAGTGGCAAAACTCAAAGCTAACCATTTAAACACATATTTACCATGTTTTTTGGTTAGTTGTGAACATGTACATGTAGTAAATGTTGAAAAAGCTGAGCTGAACCATGCTATGGACTCTACTCTCAGCATGTTGCTAGGCTTTATGGTCTATGCACTGTACAACCACTGATGCCATTGATGTAATTGGTTTTAAGTAGGTTTCACATTACATACATGTACATGTATTGTTAAAACACAACCATAATATCCAGATTTGATAGATTGTCGATAGTTGAATAGTTGCTGGACAAATTAGACTTTTTTGATAATTGATAATACTTACTTAATCATTTCTCAAGTTAAAATGCCAAACAAATAATGTTTCCAGGTCCTCAAAAGTTATAATTTTCTCTGTTTAATATCATTGTAAATTAAATATATTTGGGTTTTATAAAAAAAAAAAAACACCCAATTCCAAGATTTCATCTTGTGCTATGAAAACTTGTGATTGCCATTTGTCACTATTTTAAGTTAAGTTCATCCTCAGGGGATAACAGGGTGTGCGTACCAAATTTCATGGCAGTCTCTCCCTTAGTCTTTGACCAAAAAAAAATAAAAAAATGCCTACCTGTACAAAATGTTATGCCAATCCATTTGATAGTTGTTGAGATATTTCAGTCTGGACCAATGTGGTGGACATACTGACCGACAGACCAACATTGCCATCCACAGAGCGATGCTAAAATGATCTACATTACTCACCAAAATTGCTTTAGTGTTGTACAAGGACAAAATGTAATGTTGGTATAAAAAACACAAATCTGTTGGGAACCTCCACCAGAGGCATTACAATCCATTTGTGCTGATGTAAGTACCACAGGCTTTGACCTGGCATCACACTCACACAACCTGACAGACTTACTGTGCAGCAGTGACTAGGCAGCTGTACAAACACACACACTGCAGCTTGCAAAAGCGCAGTGTCATGGCTGCAGCAGCCCCTATAGGAGTATCAGCATTTCACAGTGAGGAAACACAGAACCCCTTGCACACCTCCACTGAAATGTGTCCATGGCTAGCAACAGCAAACCGATAGGCAATGAGAGTCCATCATACTGTAAATACCAAAAGTCACCAGACATATGAAATATTTTACATTCAGTGCATTAAAAATAAGTTTTATTGCACTGATTTTTTTTCACTCTAGAGAAAGACAAGGTTTAAAATTCCATCCCTGGAGCAATTACGGTGGTTGGACAACTGCCAACTCCCCATCAACATGATCTACAGTTAAACTATTATTCCAAAGTGTACATAGGTGTCATACTCTTACAGTTGCTAAGGGTCCTGAGAGACTTGAGTAACACTAATGAAGATGTGTGTACTCATACTCTATACTGATATGTATAAAATCATATTTTTTAAGTAAAGGGCATTCTGATATATTGCAGTAATTAGCCAGTGTTTGTCTTATGTGTGTGGCAGGGAGGTCCTAACAGCTTGCAGCTTAAAAAAGGTGCCTAAATCAAGCGCTGCTTGTAATTCACATCGTGACTGATGGGAAGCAGCTTAGGCTCTATGTGCAGCTGAAGTACTGCAGTAGCCTTGGCTCTGAAAATATGTGATACCCCCACCACTCTGAATGTGATGACAATCCCTGGAGCTGCCACAATGAAATTTCACAGTTCTTCCTAACCTGTTATCCCCACACTCTCCTGCAGCGTAGACCAGGCACCAATTCAACACACATTCTGGTGTGACAAATTCTCTGGTCAATGGTGCAAAGTAGTGACATTTCTGTCTACAACTTGTAAGCCACTGCGATGTGTGATAAAGCTATATAAGTGGTGAAGTCTTTAAACGAAAAAAAGATGCTTCTGAATGGGAAGCGTTTGTCTATTGTCATGCTGCTAGCTTACCACTACGTCCAGCTTGCCAATCACACTGTGGGTCTTGATGACCCAATTGACAGACTTGGCACACTTGAGCAGCAAGACTACATCACGATGCAGCAGGGCATCGTCCACCAGAGGCCGTAGATCCACTATGACATCCACCTGGAAAGCACTACAGAGACGGAGGGAGAGAAAAATAATTTTGGATGGTTAGGTCTGCATTGTGTTATCATGCCTCCTGTGTCTGGCCAACTAATTAAAAAGATGGATACATTCCCGGAAAAAAAAGCAGACATATGCACTACAGACCAGATAGCACTGAAGTGAGATACAGCGCAGTTACGAACACATTCCCAGATTTGTGGTCTTTTCGGTGAACAGAATAATCACTCCACTGGGGGAGTGAGGAGATTATCTGGCAACCTGGACTTTAAGACCCAGTTTTGAAATATCTTTCTCAAAAAAACACCACTAAGTGATAAGCAACCCCCCCACCACCCTCCTTCATGTGAGTTTCCATCCAAAACAAACTCCACAGAGACTGGCGAAAGCATCTTGAACTCAAAAATAAACTATGACAACCTGTTTTCTTGGCTTTGGCTGCTCACCTGCTGGAGTTGGGGGCTTGGAGCTCAATGATGTGGACTTCTTGGTCTTTGTCGGGTCCAGACAGGACACAACCCTTTGATGTCTGTGGCTCCACGTAGCCGCCCAGGTAGTTCAGAGACAAGAACTTGGTATCAATCTTGCAGGTGTCAGAAAACAGTGGATCTGAAAGTGGAGAGATGTTTAGGTTACTGGTCGGGGGTTCCATGAGGCTATTTTGATTCCCCAAAGGAAAAATACAGCTTTTTGTCACCCCTCCACCATGGTAAGGTCAGAGCAAGAGGTCAGCTAGAGAACAGCACCCCCTGCTTCTGGGAGGAATTCAATGTCCTGCTCACAGAGACTTCAGTAGAGTGGATGTTTGCTTTGACCCAGCCGTTCCAGCTGAGGAACAGTCTCCCTGCTCGCTTTACTACACAGACCTGCAGCTGGTATTCCCATTGTCTCAGCACTTACTAAGCCCAGCCCTGTGTTGGATGAGGTCGGGCGTGCTCTGGTTGGCATGACCTGTCTTTTTATCAACAGGGAAATTTGTCTTTTGGTTTTTACGTGGGAAAACTAAACAATGATTTCTACCAGGATTCCTCTACAATAACAGGACAATAGCATTAATAAATACATTTACCAAAGCGTCTAGTGTTTTCCCCTCCATTTTTACAACTGTTAAAAAAAATTTTAACTGCTAAAAAAGTACTTTTAGAATGTGAAAAGTTACACCCCCTTCTCAGCACTCAGAGAAAACACAAGACAGCTGCTTCCTTATTTGGCAAACAGAGCCTCAGACAAAGTGTAAACTGAAGGTTGGCACCTTCCTTTCCGGAACCCTTGTGGCACTTGAAAGAGCTGAGGGGAGACCTTGAATACTGGCCTGGTTAGGAAGCAAAGGGAGAATCTGTCCATCTTCGTGAAACACTACTAACGATGTGAAGGAGTGAAAATCTACAGCTCTTAGCTTTAAGTAAACATCATGGCACTCTGTGCTTTTGCCAAACCACAGCTTTTAATGACACAAGCCAAACGCTTGCAGGCTGAGCAACCACTCCGCTCTCCACGGCAACTAACATCATAGAGAGAGAACTTATCACCAACAGTAGAGCAGCCATTATTTCTTTCTAGACATGAGCCTTGTTTTATTTCCATGTGGTGAAAGATGCTCATTAAAAACAATTTGTCCTGGCTGAGAGCTGATACATTGTGAAGTCTGACGTGCTGTCTGTTCACCGTATGGACCGGCCAGTTGAGAATGAAGAATCGAAAGTCTACAGCTCAAACATGTGTGAAGATAGCCTCCCGTGAGAATCCTGCGGTGCTTCCTCCTTTCAGAAACGCTCCCCCCATCTCCTTACTTTTGGAAAAAATGTTAATTACCTCTGCCTCCCCCTCCCCTTCTTATTTTGTTTCTATAACTTCTCTATTTGTAGTAGCATTGCTTCTGCGAAGGCAGTCAAGAAGAAGACAGCCAGTTAGCAAACATGGACATAAATATTGCATCTTACAAAGGAAGAAAATGCATTTGATACGATTGGTAGATCTCAAGGATACACGTAGTGTTGTGGGTATAATATATAATGCAAACACAACTTTTGTCTGTCTACATGAAAACTCGAGAGTGCACCTTTAAGTTAGGCAGTAGTTAACATTTTTAGGAATAACTTTGAATTATCATTTTACTTTTTGTTATTCAACAAGATTCTCAGATATCTCATCAAAACATTACCTCTACAGAAACCTGTGGTGTAATAATATCTATCTGTTCATAAAAAAAAGAGTCCATATACAGATAGTCGCCATGCAGCAAAATATGCCAAACAAAAAGTCTTGCTATTTTGCAGATTATTTTGTCATTTAATCAATTGATTGATACAATTTCACAATATGTCTGTGACAATTTCCTATTTTCCATCCCCCAAAGATAAAAGCAGAAGATCCTCATCTGGAAAAACTGGAACTAGGGAATTTTTAGCATTGTGCTTGAAAAATGAGTTTTGAAATAGTTGCAGATTAATTATTCATATATATAATTGATTAATTAACTAATTGTTACCCCTCTAATAAAAAGATTAGTCTCAAATAAAGAAAACATCTGTTTATACATTAAAAACGTAGAACTATGATAACAATGAATGAAAATGCATGCAATGATTTTAATGTTTTGTAATTTATCCAAATACTCAAATACATAGTTCATGCACTTTCTGTATATTGGTGGGGTCCAATAATTCGGCCGTAAGAAGCCACAGCTCAGAATTACCACAGGTTGCCTGTTAAATAGTGTGAAAGGGTGAATGCCGGTTGAGGGAAGGAAATTCTTTTCCCAGAGTAGGGCATGTAAACCTCTAGCCAGGGTTCAAACACAAAAGCTAAGTGAAGTTATGGGAGCTGAAGGGGAAGAGGGAGGCCTAGGGGCCTAGAGCTATGTTGGGAATTTTGGGAATCTAGTACACACCTTCTCCGACTTTGATGTAGATGTCTTGAGTCATCCTGAGCTCAGAGAAAGAGGTGACTGCCCTGTACTTCTTCTGGGCCCAGTTGAGGAGGTGCTCGTTGCCATGGGGAAGGGTCTCCTTCTGGATCTGGCAGGAGAGGGAGAAGTTTCCCGGCTGAAAGTGGACCTCTGAGCCCTCAGATACCTTGAGGAGGGGAAACACAAGAGTGTTATAGGACAAAAGAGCTGTGATAAGCTGTTATTTCAGTTCCGCGCAATATGATAGTAAATGCCTAAAAACAGGAACTGCATGTTTTCTATTCAGCTTTAGTGATGTCCAACATCTTTTTCATTTGGGATATTTACTAAAGTAAAACAATAATTGATTAAATATTCTGTATTTCACTTAATAGTTTAACATTTCAAGATCCAGCCGTCTGTGACCTCTCTGTTGAGAAGGATATGCACATAAAAGTCAAGGGAAGAAGAAAAACCTGCAGGCGGACTGAAAATAAGCCTTTCCAAAATTAAACCTGCTCTCTAAACAATGGTGAAACCCATCCTTCACACTTCATCCCAACCGTTATTTTAAAGCTTCTACAAATACTACTGCGTATTTTTTAAACAGGTTCCTCAACACAATAAGGTGTCTGGTTTTCAGTGTTTATACAGTGTACTGCTTTGCAGTGTGTCATCACATGTGTGTCGGTCTGCTTGCCAGTAGGTGGACAAATTAGGGTGACCAGATGTCCCGAAAAATTCGGGACAGTCGCGAAAACCAAGCAGTTGTCCCGAATCCCAAATCCTGCCATAATTTTAAAAATTTAATTAAATTAGAGCAAAGTCTCAAGAGCAGACTCTCAAGTAGTTATAGTCTGATAGAACATTAAAAACTGTTCATGGTGATTGGGTCGTACTGCAGCTCCCGTCGGCTGCTCATTGGCTGCAACAGTATGTAGGCGGCTACGGCGAAATTTTGATAACACGCATTGCTATTTTTCATTAATTCATCTTAATGATTTTTTTATTTGTATTTTTGGGTTTACATGACAGACAGTTGAATTCCTGAATAAAAAATAATAAATCATTCTTGTCCCATCCTGAATTTCCCCCATTCTCATCTAGTCACCCTAGTGGACATACATACTCATAACACGTAAAACAATCACACACAAACATTTGAGCTATGCTCAGGTGTAAAACTGCTAGCATAAAAAACTCATTTTCAATAGATTCAGACAATAATGTTTTGCAAGTTACATTATTGAATGCTAAAATGATAAAGAGGTGGGTGATGATGCTGAATCCAGCTGTGAAATGTAAATTGACACAAAAAGTCAAAAAGGAGGGAGAAGTTTTAAAACTATGGAGGGCACAGAATTGCTGATTTGCGTTTGACAGGGAAACTGGCCTAGCCGTATTGAGGAAGGACCACCCCTTTAGCACTTAATGGAGCTCAGCCTGTATGCTTCATTTCACAGAGATAAACATTCACATGTGCTGAAAAACCTACCGAACAACCAAAATAAGTCCAAGCACACGGTCTAGACAGCCTACCTCACTTTATTTCCATGCTTGTTTTTCTTTCTCCCTAGGTATTCTATCTGTATGCATGAGCTGAGACAGTGCTGGCAGGCCCAATTAAAACATTAAATCCATTTGAATCCAAAAGGAATACTAAGATCACTTCTTTGTGATGATGTTATGGAGTTGTCCCTAAATTGCAATCATGCTTCAATGATAATATAATATTATCCCTTTGGAGTGTTTAGGTTTTTCAGACATAACTGTTCAAATCCCCTCATGCGCAACATCTGTCTGACCTCTGGATGCTCCTCTTGATGTTCCTGGCATTGTCACCAGAGGCAGTAAATACTGGGGCCTAGGAGACAGACACTGTCGAAGAATTCAGGTTGATTTTATTTTTAGTGTGTTTACTACGGCTAGAAGAAACAGAAAGAAAGATGGCGAAGAGGTGGTGCCCTGAGCCAGCAAGGAGGGGCTGGGGTTTCTTCACTTACCTTGCCAAGCTCAGCAGAGTTTATCAGTTTAATTGCACGAATACGACTGTAATTAGTCGCAAAGAATTAGAGGGGAAAGCCTGAAATCCAAATTAGCTCCAGGCCTTCCAGAGCACTGAAAACCTCAGGAATTTGAAACAGGGAAGTGAGAGACCCACTCTGGGCTTTAACAAACTCTCTCTCTCTTTTTCTCTTTCTCTCTCTATCTCCACTGTTGCATGCTCTATTGACAGACCCAAAATACTAAGGGCTCTATTTTTTCTGCAGGGGCAAAGCCCTTGCTAGAGCTAGGGCGAACACAGTTTTGTTTTTAGTTTTATTTTTATTTAATGCCTGTATGAATGTTGGATAGTTTCCTGGCTAAGGTGGGTTGAGAGGCTGTGTTAGTTGGCGTGGTAAAATTGTGGTTCCTTAAAACCTGTTACCTTGCACAGCAGCTGGATTATCGTGATATCCCAAGATCACGTGAAAACCCATCTTGTCAGGCTTCAAGTGATGTGTTTGTGTCCAAACCACAGTGGCTACAGGCGTGGTTTAGGTGTGTGTAACAACACTGAGAGGCGAATGTCCGTTCAAAACAATAGTGGCTCCTAAAATGGTTAGCAGCAGCATTGGTTATATCAGAACAGGAGAGTATTTCTTCATTGAAAGAGAGAGAAAAAATTCAGTTTTTCGCTCTTCTCCCTACTGGCTTCGGCAAGAGTTTGAAAGAAAGATGGTTCCTCCAATCACCTGTCAAGTCTTTTTTGAAAGTGTCTGGCCTGTGCAAACAGTTTCCAATGACATATCCTCAGATAGTTCTGTGTAACAAACCATCTGGTGCATCAGGTTCATATTTTAGTGGCTTTAGTTGGTCCATCTGCTCAGAACTCCATGACAGAGGATTCCACTCACACCTCTCCAAAATCCTGCTTACCTTACACACAGCTGACAGCGTGAATACCTTCATACATCATTTAAATCTTCTGATGAGACACTGGGATTTAATGTTAACTGACCTTTTCTACTAACTAGCAAATCTCCAAACCCTATTTTGCATTTGTTTGTTTTAAGATATGTGGACTGTTTAATTGTTTTTCCCATCGGATAAATAAGGAATGGTATTTTTCAAATAGATTTAATTATGTTCAAAGGACTTTAATAAATACCTGAGAAAGGAGGAGAAGAACCACAGAGTTTAAATATGTTCATTAGCTGTTATTTGTTTGCGCTGAACTACAACCTGCTGCTCCGATTTTGCAGTTGCTCGGGCAATATTAAACATCAGCTGTCTGTTCATTCTACCATTGACAGCATATTTTTGGGGATTTGAATTTCTATTTTGGAACTTCAGGTGCTTCACCTTTTTTTCTCTCTCTCAGGGACCCCATCCTCTCCCCTCCCTCTCTTCATCTGTTGCTGCTTTAAAAAGGGGATGAGAGGAGCTTGTGTGATTGGTCATTACTGAAATTCGCCCTGACTCCACCTGTTTATTCTATATTCCTTCTATTAATGTTGTATTTAACCTCTCTTAATATTGTATTTAACCTCTCTTCAATAATGCACCCAGCTGTGGCTGTAGAATATATATATATATATATATATATATATATATATATATATATATATATATATATATATATATATATATATATACACACACACACACACACACACACACACACACACACACACACACACACACACACACACACTACCGGTCAAAAGTTTGGGGTCACTTAGAAATTTCGATTTCACTCCATTATAGACAGAATACCATCTGCGATCAGTTGCATTGTTTTTTTAACCAGGGCAGCAGTTTTCAGATTACATTATGTGCTTACATAATTGCAAAAGGGTTCTCCAAGGTTTTCTCAGTTAGCCTTTTAAAATGATATCAGATTAGTAAACAGAATGTGCCTTTGAAACTATGGATGAATGGTTGATGATAATGGGCTATGTAGATATTGCATTAAAGATCAGCCACTTCTTTCTACAACAGTCGAGAGTCAGCTGCCCTGATTAAAAGAACAATTCAACTGATCTCAGATGGTATTCTGTCTGTAAAGGAGTGGAATGGAAATTTCTAAGTGACCCCAAACCTTTGACCGGTAGTGTGTGTGTATATACACACACAGTATATTACAGTATTTTAGTTTCTTTCTATCTTAATTTGATTATGCATTGGAGAGTATTAAGCACCTCTGAGGGATTTTTGCATCTCTCCATCACATCTTTTATTGATTATGTGTATATTAATCTGTAGTATTTGGATATGTGTAAACCAATAAAATAAAAAATAAAATTATATAAATAAAAAATATACTATAATAGTTCTTATTATTTACATAAGCTGTCACCCAATACTGTTAATACTGTTACTTTTGTTGCTTATGTACTAACACATCAGTAAAAAGGTCCAACCAGTGTCTCTGAGTTCTAGAGTAGAGAGCAGTTCTTCTGAGCTGCAAGCGGCAGCCCACTGCCAACTAAAGCATAACCTCACTATATGAAAATAGAGCTAATCTCTTATTAAGCAATCTTATGCTATTGCTGCCAAAAAGTGTCCTGAAGGTAGATTTTGTTAGCTGTGAAAACCTTGTAATGCGTTACTGTAAAATACATGAAAACTGTATCCAACCTCGACTTAAAAGGTATTCGTATCAGACTTGGCAGCTGAGGGCAAACAAAGAATGTAGAGGAGAAGTTAGTAACATACCATGGGGACTGAGACTCATACAGTACTTTCATGTTCGCAATGCTAGTAACTCATGTACTTGTGTTTGTAATAGCATTTGCAGGCATGCATGTTACTTCAACTCAAATGGTAACGGCTGTCTTCACTAATATAAAATAACCACTGTTAGTTTGTTAGTTCAGTATTATATATTTCTTAAGTATTGTTCTAATATCTTTTAAATTTAAGATATCACCTTTATTCATTATCCATTGTGATAGAAGCACATCTGCCAGTACTCTACATGGCCCAAAACATTTAACAGTACCCTTTCTGCCTATTAGCATCAACATATTACAGCCATATGAGCAGTAAAAAGGAGAAGGCATGCCAAACGTTTGAGATCATTTATCATAGAGCTGTAATCCTCCACTGAGCAACACCCTGAGCCTGGGAAATCGCAAAAGGCTGTTTAGAAATTAAGAGGTGTTGCAAACAGACGAGGGGGTTGGAAAGTGCAGGAAGGGTTGATAGATGATATGAGCATCTTTGGTGATATTAATGTGATAAATGTGTTTGTGGCTGATTTGATCTCATCTCTCTTGATGAGCTATGGGGAGCTAAACACGCTGCAAATGTGCGTGTGTTCCTGTGAACTGCCAAGCTCTTTTGTGGAGAAAACAATACCATATGTCTCAGCGCCACTTGGGAGCTTTCCTCTGCCATTCCTGTCTCCAACTACAAACCAATAGTGGCGAGCGCTACCCATGGTTTCCATTAACAATTACACTGAGGGAAGTGCTCGTGTGTGAGAGCGAAAGAGCTTCTACTACGAGCCTTCAACTAATGAAAGAAACACAGGAGTGAAAAGGCAAAGCTTGGCAAACAAACAATAGGCAACACAAGCCAACAGCAAAACTTTACAGTGTTGTTCCATCCAGAGTCACAAAACATTTGTTCCTGATCAAGCCTTTCAAGCAGAGATGCAACGCAGCCCATCAAAAAGAAATATATGCATGGCCACAAAGTCAACACAGCACACTCTCACTTGGAATCCTAGTGTCCCTTGGTAAAATAAAATTTGGCAATTTATGCCTTTTTAAACCTATGATGATTCTTGTCTTGCATGTTTTACAATAAAAGTCTGGATTCTTGCATTTTAAAGGGAGGCAGGGTCCAGTGTCCAACAGCAACATAATGCTCAATGTCTTTGAAGCTTTTCCAGGCAGCCCATCTGTGTCCACGGAGCCCAGAGCACTAGGACCAGGAAACAAGGACAGGCAGGCACGAATTACAGTCCAATTTGCCACAGGTAACAGCCTCTCCAATGAAAGGGTCGAGTGAAGGAGGTCTGGCAGTGGGTTTCTGTTCTGAAGTGTTAAGCTCTAAACCAGTTCCTCTTGACTCTGTTACTCCGGGAGCTAACCACAGCAACTTTTCCACGTGATAGGCACAGATCAGAACGCGTGGGAATTTGCAGGGCCACTAATGCAGTGAGATTTTTGCACCTGTGGTCATGGTACATAATACTTTTGTGGCCAAATGCAAGTTTTTAATTTAATTGACCATTCGCTAAACCCCTCCCCTAAACGATTGTCCAATCAAAGTTTAGCAACCGTAACTAGGTGCGGCAAGCCTGTTGAGGCTTGGATTTCAGCATACATATCGTAAAGCGCTGTCCATAGGCCTGTACTAAGAGAATCAGCATTTAACGAGTTTGGAAGGGGGTATCCGTATTTTAATTAATTAAAAAAAAAAAGACTAGGCAATTTATCATTGATAAAAAGAGTGAATCTTAACAGTGAAGAAAAGTTTGATCATTGTTCCTCCAGCAGGATGTTGTGTGGTATTTGAGTTGTGTGGCATGTTAAGGAGGTGTTACTGTTTCATATCCGTGATTGCTCCAGTGCCGCTGGAAATTCTGACGGATGTCCCTCATTTTGGCCAGATGCACGTCACCTTCCACCTTCTTTGTGTTGGCATTTTAAAAGCTGGTGGATTTATGAGGACTATGGTTAACTCTGTTGTAAGCTCTTCAGATCTCTGCAGGGTAAATCCAGACAGCTAGCTAGACTATCTGTCCAATCTGAGTTTTCTGTTACACAAGTAAAACAACCTTTGAACGAACACGTTCCACCAAAACAAGTTCCTTCCCGAGGCTATTTTGCAGAGGCACCGTTGCCCCGTTGGTGCTTATCGCCGTCCAAGACGATTGTGATTGGTTTAAAGAAATGCCAATAAACCAGAGCACTTTTTTCTCCCATCCCGGGAATGCTGTGTGGAAGGTCTGGGAATGCGAGACTACTGTGGAGAGTATCTGAGAACCTGGGACTTCTCTGGGTTATGGCTATGTGCAGTCAGCATGGTGGATAAGATACCAACAGCTTGCAATGCCAGAGGGCTCAGTGCTGTCACCCAAACACATATTAACACCTAATTCAGCAGGGGGCCCTGTGGTCACTAAAAAAGCCATTAGCTCAGCTTTGTCTGACTGCAGGGGCCTACTTCTTTACTGTTAAGATTCCTTTTTCTCTCCTCGCCCCACTTAAGAATCATCATGTATCAGACATGTCAGTTTTGTCTCAAAAAATATGTTTGCTCTAGTTAGATAAATAGCTGATCATGAGTAGCTAGTGTACAATATTCTGAGAAACACATTCCTTCAATACAGAAATGTATCATATTTCTGTATCTGTATGATATCATGTAATGTTATCATTTTAAAAAAGTGTATTCAAAGCAGTCTCTTTTCATTAGAGATTAAGAAGTGAAAACTCTTCACTCTGCAAAAGCACTGATGTCCAACATCATTAGCCCAGACAAACAGCAACAGCTCTGCCTGGACTGTAGGCTTTAATGATGGTTGTCAGCTGTTTTCTGTCTGCCACCACTGACAAGGGGAGACATTTACTGTGATGCTGACCTGCTGGTCTTGACAGAAACACCCATCTTACTGACCACACATTATCACAGCTTAGGAAAATTCAAGTAGGCCGGATGCACTTCCATCTGCATGAAATGCAACAGTTGACATGAGAGCATTTATTTCCATTACTACAGGAAAAAATAGTTAAAAGGAGTCCTTTTAACTTGGGCCTCATGTCTTCATGGTGTGTATTTCTCTGAAAGCTATGATCCTACTAATGTACAAGAAAAATGTTAAAAGGGACCTCAAAATTTCCAGGCAAGGCGGAAACTACATTTCTCTGAGAATCTTCTTAAAATTAAAATTTATTTGGATACAAGATAAGTGAAAGTCAGAACACTATCCTTTAACTATGCAACCATCTTTAGTATACAGTAATCACTCTCAGTGATGATTCACTAATATAGCTGCTTGAAGTTAGAGCTGGGCGAAATGGAGAAAATCAAATATGACAACATATTTTTGACAAAATACCTCCATCGATTTTGCGGCAATATTGTAGGTTTGACAATTGTTGCTTTCACAAAATATTCACACAATGACATTTTTGATAGATAATCATCAGTAATGTGGATATAATGACTATGAGGGTAAAGGCAAATACTAGAACAGCTAGAACAGTCTGGTAAGTTCAGTAAATTACATCACTTTACTGTAATGTAGCCTTTAACCCTTGTGTTGTCCATGGGTCAAATTTGACCCGTTTTCAAAGTCAGGAATATGGGTTTCTTTCAACCAAATTGCCCCAAAATTAACATGGACGCATAGATGTATGTTGTATGGAAGTCATACAAGATTCTTCGCAGTTAAAACTAATGATTACTTTTATTACATTTTGGGTGTTTTTAACACAGAATTTTATAACATTTGAAAAAAAAAAGAAAAAAACAGTTTCAAAACAGTCTCCTCCTAAACTCTGACATAAACCAGTGTGTGATTCAGTCAACATCCTCTGATCTCAACTATCAGTCAAAATACTTCATCATTTCTGTTTGTTTGTTTTACTCAAACAATTAGGTATAATGTCATATTAATTGCGTTTATTGACCATGAATAAAAAAAGAAACATTTTAAAAAAAGCATCAAAGGCATGAAATAAAACAACAAAAAATGTCGGGAAGACAACACAAGAGTGAAAACCAGGAGAAGATAACACCCAAATTTAAGAAAATATCTAGCCTCATACAGTATATCGTTATCAATATAATATCGATATATTGCCCAGCCCTACCTGAAGTCACTTGTCAGATAAGCCTAAAAACGTTTCATGTGTTCTAGAAGATTGCTCTAAAGGTCCAAGGGACTGGGACAAAGAGAAATATCTAAGTGGAGCACAAGGCTCTTTATAAAATATGTGTGTCCAGAAGAGCCTGTGCATAACACAAAGATTTTGCAATCCATGAATGTTTTTCTCTGTGTCACATTGGCTTTCACGGCAGGACTTTTTGTGCGTGAGAGGTCAGCAAGAAAACACTAGACCACATATGGAAATCATTTTGTGTACCTGATAATGCATTCTTGGAGAATGCTGTGGTGTTAACATACAATGAAAATGATTACTTCTGGGAAGCCAAAAATACAGAAAAGCCTTCCGAGCACATAAAGGCAAAGAAAAAAGTTTTCATCGCAATATAGTATTTCAAAGCCAAGGCTGAGACTTCTGGGTCTTATTTTGCTATGCTTTTCTCTTGTGACAGGCATTGAACATGGGCACTAAAGCAGTCCATTTTTACATTTTTTATTAAGTTTCCCAGCAAGGCCCCCTGGTACCTTTACTAAAAAAGGCTTGCTCTCCAGGGGACCTGGCTCCAACTACACTGAGATATCCCTCACCAAAACCTCTTCTCTTCTTCCCTCATATGTACTCTGGTCCTAACTTTGTTGAGATATTTTGATATTGCTGACAATGTAACTTTTAAAAGAAAAAACTCCTGCTTTCTCTTATAAATGAAAAGTTGAATTCATACTGTAGACAATAAAACACACTATTTTTCAATTCAATACTCACTATTACTATTAATTAAAGTTTTACTGCTACAGCCTTGGCCTGGTATGACCGGTAGCTTATGGTGGCTAATGTTAGCTGGTGTTAACAAACTTTAAATACTGTAGATGCTGTGGAACTGACCGTCAGTTTGCTGGTTTGATGAGTATTCTCTACTAGTGCTCCTGTAACACTACATTTTAGCATGTCAAAGAAAAGTAACATGAAAAGAATCTTGAGAAATTAAGGCAAATTCAGTGCGCCATTGTCCTGTAACTACCACTTGTGGCCACAGTGTCTGCTGTTCTGCAAAAGCTACATAGTCTTAATTTAAGTCAGTGATGAAGACTTCTTTTTTGAATGAGTGTCTTGCTGATGTAACACATCTGGATCAGTTTCGCCTCAGATTGGACACCAAATGCAACTATTAAGATTATCATTATTTACAAAGAAATTGCCAATATAATTTAGGATTTCAGCAGATATCAAAGTGTGAGGAACCAATTTCTTACTCAGCAGGGTTTTAGTGGTTAGTAGTGTTTGCTACAACACATTCCCCGTTGTTAGGGTTTTCGTGATATACGGATACGCCCTGTCTGATCTGAACAGCTGCCAAGCTATCAACAAGACTGTTAACAGGAGGGAGGGAGGCTGTTGGGGATTCAGCCCTGTGGTTATATAGTGTGAGTATAAAGCTGACAAAGCACATTACAAACTTTTAACAAAAATACATTTTACAGCATGATGTTAGGGAGTGATACTAGTTGGAGTTTGGTAAAATAATGATAGCAAAACATATATAAATAAATAAAACTTGCAATAAAATAAGGAATTATTTGATATGAATCAAAGAGCATTCATATTAATCAAACTCATACTAATCTAAAACTAGTTCCACAATTATCTGACAATCATACAAAAGATATATGTTAAGAATTCAGCTGCACACTTCTGAGGAGAGTGTACATCTGTAGCTAAATAAGTATGCACTGATGAAACATTATTTATACAGAGATTAATGCCTCGCGTCAATGACGTGTATGCATGTACGGTTATCATGGAATACCTCTTGTAGAGTGTAAACAGGCCTCCTATGCAAATTTACATCACTGTAAATATTTTATTTAGAGAGGAAGGCTACTGAAATGGGAGTAAGGTTTAGCCTGTGAGGAAATGAATACACAGTTTTAGGAAGTAAGATTTAAAGGCTTTTAGTGATGCTGGACTCACATGAAAGGTATGTTTAATGCCCTGGGCCAGGTTCTCTGTCTTGATCTTCCAGATCAGTAGTTGGGGGGAGTTGAGCACAAAGACCAGTGGCTTCTGGTGGCGTAACAAAGACTGAATCGGCTTCAGATGCAGCTCCACCTGTTAAAGCAAAAAAAATAAAAAAGGGATTGAAGTCACATGAAGGAACAACACACTGGTAAAATATTGTCAGAATACTGAGGAAGAGATAAGCACATAAACAGAGAAAATTCACAGAATGTCACATGATCCCATTTCACACAGCTAAACTTTAAGCTTTAATTATTCTCATGTTTACTGATATATAACCACAAATATCAGGGGATACCGTTACTATCCTGGTGTAATTGCAGTGCTATAATGTTGTAGATTGTTCTTCTTTATCGGGTTTTGTGGTTGTTTATGTAGTCACTTTCCTGATAAACTCCCAAAGATTGCATGCTGTGTTCTCCCTAAAAAGGTACTTGCTTAGCTCTGATATGTAGCCTCAGCGGGATCTGAACTTTCACACAGTGCAGTCTTTGTTAAGAGAGGAGGAAAAAAGTAAGTGGCGGGTCTCTGTTACCATCTCTACAGCGTGCAACTATGCCTTTGGTTCTCAGACTGCCATTAAAATAGGTTTTCACAGTCTGGTAGTGAGATGGGGAAAACAAACTTGATGTTTTGGGACCTAAACTGTTGTTTTCTTGTTTCGAGTGTTATACTTGTCTGGACCATTTGGACCTAATCTAATCAGGTGGTTCATGGTCTGAGCACACACTGTACTCAAACTCATGTCAGGCAAAGATCTGGCTTTCCATCTACATCTTTACAGATAAGCACAACTTTAAAATAATACTACTTAATTGGTCACATTACTCCAGAGTTAGTAAAACTTCTCAATTCTTCTCTCTAGCTTCGATGAGAAGTGATACTCTGTATTCCCAGACTAATCATATTAGCCCCATTCTGTGTATCAGCAGTAAAAGCCTGTACATCACTAATTCAAGCCACAAGGATTCATATTATAAGATAAAACGACCCCGACAGTAACTTAATCAGTCACAGCTCACTAAAATACTGGCCCTTTGCTTTTCTCAATAAATACAGTCTTTAAGTTTCCATTGAAGCTAATAATGCAATTATGATGATGGTGATTGTAAAATTGTGTTGACAGTTTATTATTATGTGTATTTTACCAATACCCATAACTTGTTTGAATGTGGTTTGGCCATGTATATTATCAAGATAAAGATCTCAACATGTCCTCCAAACCATACAAGGATATGTTGTTTACTCCTACCCTCTAATTCGACCCAAAGGAGTGTTTTCCGTATTCACATCCAAACCAACTAATGGTCATGATTTTCAAATTGTTGTTAACGTTGTGAAATGGTTATAGTTTGGTTAGGTTTAGGCACAAAAAATAGTTAGTTAAGTTCAGAAATGTTATGTTAGAATCAATACATCTGTTATGTTACTTCACTTCCGGAAAAGCAACACCAACCTGCCTCCTTACCATAGACTGTTAAAATAATAGACATAGCAGCAGTGACATCACCTCACATTATTGGTCTGTGGACTACCGTTTTGAAGCCTCAAGTTCGGCAGTTTGTGAAGCTGCAGAGTATGACGCAGCCAAGCAAGTGTTATTTATAGTTGCAATAAATAAATAATTGCTTGCGAAATGGTCAGTGTGCGGGATTCTTTCTAACCTACAAAACATAGGGAAGATGATTTTGTTTCCAGCTAAACTGGCACTAGCTAGCTAGCTTGGTTGGCAAGGTGCTACCGAATGCTAAACAAGAATTTTTCAGGCAACCAAAATGTTCTGATTAACTTGAAATGAAAACACACAGTCAGAGGGTCAAATTGCTAAGCCTCTACCATGACTGACAGGTAGCCGTGTAGCCACACCCATAAACATCCTCTGCTTTATCGTCTATTTTAAAATAAATGACACATTATTATTACCAGACATACCTGTATACATAATTTACAAAATAAACATAATGCTGTATTGAAAAAGACTTGAAACTAGTGATTGAAAACATAAACTAATTATGAAAATGTTTACTGAGGCAATGAATCAAGTGAGAAGTAGGGACATGTTCTCATAGACTTTACAATCTGACTTCTTTTTCTGAGGTTTAAGGCACTTCCACACCGTCTTCACCTTTCAGACCAGGAAGCTCTGTCCATTATTTTTATTTGGCTACAGTTGATTTTGCTGGAACAACTTTAATTTGTCGCCACAGTTGGGTCGACAAGTAAAGTGCAGAAGTCACTGGCTGAGCCAAGAAATAGTTACAGTTAATAATTCCCCAAAAAAAAGAAAAAAAAAGTCTAGAAATATATCTGAGGTGCTGGTAGGCAGTTTTGTCACTTTTTGACAGAGCCAGGCTAGTTGTTTCTCCCTGATTTCAGTCTTCATGCTAAGCTAAGGTAATAGGTTGTTGGCTCTAACTCTCGGAAATAAAGCAAATAAGTATACTTTCCAAAACAAACTTTTCCCTTTAATTTCTCATTGAAAAATTGCATAAAGCCATTTACCAAGAGACACCGACAGCATAGACAGAGTGAACATGACACATCAAAGCCTAATTATCTATTAATTATCTATGTCTTTCACAGATGTAAGCCCTGGAGGAGAGCAACACAAACGAGTGTTTAGTGATGTGGTCGATGAAAGTGCTGCAAAAATCATTAAAAAGTCCCTCTGAGAAAAGAAAATGGAAGAAATTGCTGAACAGTTATCTATGAGGCAAACTGCATGGTGATCCAAACAAACAGATCAGAGACTCAGAGACTCACTGCTTTCTTTTCTTTTTTTATATTTGCTTCCCCCTTACTCCAGACTCTGGAAAAAGCATTTGCATCGCTCCTCTGAGAATAACAACAACCAAGATATAATCATACCTGGCTTGGCTTTGAGGTCCTGGCTTTAAGAAATGGATGAGAAAGTCAGAAGAAGAATAAGAGTGAGGTAGAGTGTTGTAAAAGACGAGGAATTTTAAACCCAGACAGAAACATTTCCAGAAGACATGAGTCACCTGAAAACACAGGCATAAACAGAGCACTGAGGAGAGGAAGGGCCAAGAGGAACTGATGGTGAAAAAGAGAAAACTGTGGTTATTATCTGCAGGTTTAGCAAGTAAACACTGAAAAATACCAAGTTAGATCAGTTCTAACCAGAGCTGGGTTGCAGAATGTAAGCAACAACAGCTGGTGTGCATCTCTGCCCAGGGAGTTGCCGTCATGAGGTTTGGTAAGACTGGTGAGCATAGCAACAGACCTTGTCAAACAGCCATGGTGTGGAGAGAAGAGGTGCAGAAACGCCAGGCATCAAAGTGCCTTGAATAGTGTTTGCAAGGATCAGGTGGCGCTGAGTTGTCCCTCTTGCAGCTACCTTCATGGGACCATGCAGAGAGGGTCTGCCAGGAGCAGGAGGCCACGCCTGATTGATTATCAGGAGGCTGGCACAGGGATTTGGGGTCCAGTGTCCATTACAGTTATGGGCGTATTTGCCAGCGGCCATGGATGGAAGCTTGTCTAGACCTATCACGTTACTGAAATTACACTCCACACAAGGGACGACAGCTGTAGCAGGATAAGCAAGGCCCGTCAGTGAGCATACCATTAGGGGTGGTAGCATGTGTAAACAATTGAAATGTTAAAAAAGAAACAATACAGCTTAAAGCTTTAAATCAGCTTCAACAACAAAACACACCAAACGGGAACAAAAAAACAAACAAATGATGAATCATACACAAGCCTTTATTGTATAACAAAACCACATGGTTAGATTTAGAACGTACTGATGCCCAAGTGACAATGTAATTGCAATGCTTGATTTCTTTGTCCTGTCTTGGGCATGTGGTTGCAATTTCATGACTTTTTAAGCCAACTAAATCACACTAAGTTTAAAGTGTGCTTCACAAACACTGCGCCTCAACGTTGTAATGCAATACTTACTATATTGAGCCTAACAGTGTAAACAGCAGAAACCCTGCAGTCAGAGTCAGAGCTCAGTATCAGTGCGGCTCAGTGTCCTTGCAGTTTCCTTTATTGACAGAGCTGATAAAGCGCCTAATGATGCCTGTTGATTCAAAGAAAATGCAAAACATCCTTTAATTAGCTAAAAAGTAGGACTAATCTAGGAACACGCTCTCCCTCCCAGGAAATAATTATCAAAGAAAGCACAATGTATTCCATGACATAAAACAGAGACATACTGAACAATGTATGAATAACAACTACTGGCTTGTGTATTTTAAATAGGAGACAGCATGGGTTAAAATAGATCCATATCCAAGATATTAACTAAAAACAACACTTCACTGGATAGATAAACGTCTGCATGTTAAACCCTGAAACATTACAAAAGTTGAAAAGAAAGGGCTGGCAAAGAACTGAAAAGTCATGGCTTTAAGAGGAGAAAGGCACAATGCCTGGGACCAATCATACTGTGTTATCTGATGTGTGTGTATGTGCGTGTGTCTTGTCTGTCTGGATCTTGGTTCTTTCTGGATCACTGAGGGTGTACGAAAGGGAAGGGGAGCCGGACAAAACCTTTTGACCGCTCTTATCAGTGCCACCCACATATTTGAGTGCGATGGGGATGCTACCTGGAGCCTTTCCCCTGAACTGTGATGGTAATCAGTCTGCACTCAGCTCAATGTCAAACTGCAAGAAAACAGCCAGGAAAGACGTCAAAGAGAGATTGGACTTCTGGATAGCAATCCTTGAGTGATATGGCAGAATGGTGGGACATGCTGAAGACTATAACACAGCATCAAGGCGTAGAGATAGGGTCAGGAAGACAGACTAAGATAACACTCTGATTAAAGTCAAACAGAAATAAAATCTGTTTTTGAACAACAAAATTTCCAAAAAGAAGTTTTATTTATTTTTAACTGACGATGTTGGTACTTTCATTTCACTGGTAATATCTGTGTTGGCGCGCACAAATACCCTAATGGTTTGTAATATCACTTCAATTTCAATGGCCACACAGGCAGTTATTTAGCTGTGGGGCTGATGTTGTTAGCCCTGGCTAATTCTCATTTGGATTTGAGCATTTCCAACATTTCTATGTAACTTTGGATGTTCCACCTTTATTACAAAATGTATTCACATCAGGAGAACTCTCAGGAGAAAAAATAGTCCTATTGAGCAATAACTGTATGACATTGGATAGCATTGTGAGGCCATACAGAAGCCCCAAATCAAGTTTAAACAAAAACATTGCGCGCCTTGTGTGTGCAGTTTGTCTTGTGTGTGAGCTCTACTCTTATCTGACACTGTGCTCTCACCAGCTGTTTGTGACCAGTGAGCTCCTCCAGCTAGTCACTCACACAGTCGTGATATCTGCGAATTCCAGCTGATAAAACAATCATCTGCTCTACCTCACCCTGATTCAGAGCCAGTGGCTGTGTTTGATGTTTGCCTTTGGTAAACTGATTAGAGAAAGATGGCAGATTTGAGATATCACCCGCCCCTTATGTTTATTTTCTACCCTATCACCCAACAGCATCCCCAGACAGGCCTCTTGTTTTTAGTTGCTTATTTTTGCTCTACACTTTGCAGCAATTGGGGAACTAGCGTCTGCCAAAATGCCAAGCTCTGCATTTACACACATTTGGTGATGGTTTGTTAGCAGGGTGCAAAAGGCCACTTTAGCATGTGACATAAGGAACATATGGAAAAATGTTCAAACTTGATACCTACACCGTTGAACTAAAGCTGGGGGAACAGAAAATAACACTTCAGGATGAGGTCATCGTTTTGGTAGAGCTTAAGTGGCAAAACACCAACACCTTCAGGTCAATAGTCAACCGACAAAAAGATATTTTGCCTCAAAATCCCAGAGGGTTTAAAGCTTGGATGAAATTTCAATTCTAGTCTACAGCACAGTCCACTCTAGACTGTAACTCTAATTTGTTCTCTTTCTCTAGAAGATTAGATCTTTTTAAATAATCTAAGGGAATTTTGTTAAATTGTTTAAATTATTCTACCATTATTTGAGGAAACGGATACACAAAGCCCCAACCTGGCACTACAGGTTTTACTATGACTTGCCAACCCCGAACAGTCACTTTACTAGTCCTATTCCAGGATACTGGCTCTCAGCCTTGGCAGTCTTACATTTAGAGGCCCACATGGATATTAGAGAGAAAAGGGGCTTCTGTTACTTTGATCAGGACAACTGAAGCTGAGGAAATCATCACTCTTTTCCTCAGACAAATGTGAATAACACTTTAGAAATAAAAACATAAATTATTGTCCAGGTGAGCCAGTGTACAGTGTTATGTTATGAAAAAGGAGAGTTAGGAATCTATGAAACAAATGGCCCACTGTCTAAAAGAAACGTTGAGTAAAAATCCAGAGTATGATAAAAAAAAAAAAAAAAAGACCAAAAAATGTGTTTAAAATTGCAAATTAGCCATGGTGGGCATTGTCTGGGGTTGGTGTCATTTCAGAATGAAAAAAAATAAACTGACAAGTTTGTCTTCAACTGACTGGACTAAGGCACCACTGACTAGTCAGTCAAGAAAAAAAAATCTTGAAACATTACATTTCTCCTCATCTACCCACTGGAATCAGTTTCTAACAAGACACATTTCCAATTTTCTAACAAGCCAAGCTAGTGGCTCTGTAAGGCTTTGAGCTAAATGCTAATGTAGGAATGCTAACATGCTCACAATAACAATGCTAACATGCTGATTTTAAGCAAGTATTATGTTAACTGCTAACATTTGCTACAGCCGAGGCTGATGGGAATGGCATGTGTTTTTCAAGTTTTTGGTTATCAACCAAAGTATTGAACCATTTAATTTTTAACCATATAATGGCGCTAGCTGAAAAGTTAATGGATCACCAAGGTTGTTGCAATTCATCCTGAGGGGGCCTGTATGCAGGATTTTATGGCAATTCATCCAACAGTTGTTAAGAGATTTCAGTAAAAAACAACTTTTAAAAGAGCGAGTAGCACTTAAGGAAAAGACAGATGATCACCATAGTCATTAGGATACATCATCTGGGGACCATGAAAGTCAGTACAAAATGTCAAAATAGTTTCTGAGATATTTCACTCTGTAAGTGGTGGACCGACCAACCAACTGACAGACCAACACTGTCATGCCAAATGATGATGTGAATTTCTGACTTTTGATGATGTGAATTTCTGGGTTTTGCATTAAATGTTGTTTTCCTACTGCCATGTCTCAGTACTACAACAATAAAGATGCAATCATTTGCTCACTGGTGGATATTACAAACAGTAACCAGGCAATTAAATACTGCATTTGAGCCCAGTTGTTGGCGGTGTTGGGCAAGTTACTTCCAAAATGTAATACATTATAAATTACTAGTCACTGTCATTTGAGAGTAATTAGTTCTATTACAATATTACTCTTTCTGAATTGTAATGCTTTACACTACTTTTGCGTTACTTTTGAGTTACTTTCACCATAATAACAGCGGAAGTAGGCTATGACTTGGCAGGTAGCTTGTGAATTTCATCCATTTTAATACATCATAATTTTTTCATAATATTTTTTTTTATTAATCTGAATCTGCAAAGTAACTAAAGCTTTAAAATAAATAGTGAAGTAAAACGTACAATAGCCTACTTAACTCTAGAAGTAGCCTATAAAGTAGGAGAAAATTAAAATACTCAATTAAAAGTAGCCTACCTTAGTCGTATATACTTTCCACCTCTGATAAAATCTAATGCTAATGTTTACATGTAGCAAGCCTAAACATTAATTCCCGACATGTTTATATATGTCAGCTGCTTGGACAAATTACTGCCTACTCTGACGTACCGTTACCTGTTGGGACACAGATGTTGTCCGTACCGTCTCTGGTTCTGGCTCTGACCAAAGGAACAGTGACGGGACAGCAACTTGCTTTAACACAGCATAAAAAACTCCTGAAAATAATGTCCATCTCGCAAATGTATCCGTCTCTGCAGTCATTTCAACCACCAAATTCCAGCAACAGGAAATGACACTCGCTGACTTTTTTCTGTACCGAAATGTTTCGCGGTGTTGGTGAATGAAAAAAACAAACACTACATCTTGAGTTAAAATACGTTGTAAATCGCGTTACTGAGATTGTAATGGGTATAATTTATCTATATTATACATTTTTTACCATCATTTTGCCCTCCAAACAATCGCAGACAAGCAGACATCTGTCCCTGGACTGCTGATCTCCTCCATATTGTCTTCTCTGCTAGTATGGATTCTGCTTAGCACTTTTATTACTCTGGATTTGACGTTGTTGCAAGGGACGCAAAAGACAATTTGTAATTTGAGCGGCCAGAGCATCTGGAATAAGACGCATCTGTAGAAATCTGATTGGAATCGCATTTCAAACCACCTCCAAATGTGGTTTGGATCCAATTGGGAAAAATCCCATTTCATGTGGTCTTTTGCTGTCCATCTACAATCTGGACATGCCAAAAAACTGATTTGGACTGGCAGTCTGAACAAGGCCTTAGATGAGAGGATCCATACCACGCTCATGTCTCTACACTAAATACCAAGTGGCCACTGTAAAACCACAATGTGTTGTTTACACAAATTTTTTTTGTATGGATAAAAAAAAGTTATGGTGTTAATTAGTGAGTTTTAGAGGTGCTGATACTTTAGGTGCTGTTCCCTTTCGACAGAGCCGGTGTAGCTGTTTCCCTGTTTCAAGTATTTGTGCTGAACAGACATGAGAGTGTTATCCACAGCAAATAAACATATTTGAATTTAACATTCAAGTTTGAATTCATTATATACACTAAAGACATTGTTGATAAACTCACTAAAGCAATGACTCATGTTACATCCTGGTTGCAGGAGAACTGCCTGCAGCTAAATATTTCGAAAACTGTAGATATATTCTTCAGTAAAAACCAATAGAGTTTCATCTAATCCTGACATAATAGTTGCTGGAGAAAAATTACAAATTGTAAATCAATACAAATATCTTGTGTTAGTAATAGATTCACATATCTCCTTTAAAGCCCATATTGAAAAATTATGCAAAATAATCAAGTTTAATCTTGCAAATTTCCGCTCAATTCGAAATGAGATATCAACAGAAGCTGCAATCATTTTTCTACATTCCATGATTTTTAGCCACTTCAACTACTGCCTAACAAGTTGGTCTCAAGCAAGTCAGACCGCAAAAAGACCTTTGGAAATATTATACAAACAAGCCATTAAAGTCATGGACAAAAAACCAAGGCACTCTCATCACTGTGCAATTTTGAAAAAATACAGCCTTTTAAACTGGGACAGTATTTATAAGTTTGTAGATCTGAGTCTCATATACAAAGTAACACATGATTTGGCCCCAGCTCCTCTAGCAGAGTTCATCAGCGTGTTACTCGAGGCTCTGCCAGAGCTCATTAACAATTATGTCTGCCAACATTAAAAGCCGAGCCTATCGCGCTGTATTATATATTTTATATATCGTAGCTTTTTGAAGTTGTTTTTTGTGTGTTTTGATATTGTAACAGGTACTGTGTACCTTAAGTATTTTACAGTTTTGTTTATATTGTAGTTATCAAATTTGCCATTGACTTGTTAATGTTTCTTCATGTTTGTATTTTAATGCTTCTTTTACATCTTGGCCAGGGGACTACAGATGAAAAATAACCTTTTGGCTAATTCTGGCTTTTTTAACCATGTTTGTTCATGTGTTTTATGAAATTGCACTGTCCCCTTCTAAATAAACCAATAAATCAAATCAAATCAAATCAAAGAGGTTAGTTTGTGGTCCTAGGCCCATTTTTCAAAAAACAACCTAAGCCTAAAACAACAAAATACTCACAGGCAACAAATCTAGTTGTATACACAGCCATATTTTAGCAAAGATATGAGTGATTAGCTCAAACTGAGCATGCGGATGGACAGAGGAGAAATGGATTATGCTGCTAAGAGTGGTTTGAGAAGTTTATGTAATCGTAATCGTTTTATTTTTCCCATGAAATTGGGGTGCTGTTGGAATCCACTGTAACTTTTGTAAATCCAAACTGACTATTTTCCTTCAAAAATGAGCAAGCTATAAACATTTCAGAGACAGCTTTCAAGGTGTTACTTTTTGGAGTTTATGGTTTGTTTTTAGAAAGCAAGTTCATTGGAAGAGATAAACCTCCTTACTTCCAACTTTACTTGCTTTCAATTTGCTTTAGAAAATGCCAAATCGGTTTAACACTTTAGACTTGCATTGGTCAAGGATAAATATAGAGCACACTTGCCCATATGTTACCAAGGATGTTAAACATTTCCAGATCACCTTCGTTTCAAATATGTAATCCTTTTTTTACACTGAATTATCGCCTCCTCCTGTCACCAAAGATGACAGATCAGGGGCAGATTGTGTCAATGAGACCACAGTCTGACGCACTGTGTGCCATCCAACACAGTCTTCTTGAAGACTAAGCACTTAGGAAGAGGCTGCTTGTGTCCGAAGAGGCCAATCTGTGCCCATGACCTAAATGGAAATGCAATCAAGGACCAGAGTGGGAGAGGGGATCTTATCTTATCACAAGCAGAAACCTTTACTCACGGAACGCTAGGCCACCTAATCTCAACCAGAGCTGGAGTGACCTTTTGCAGCCAAGGCTGTAGGCAGGGGAACAGACAGCTGGATTTCTGCCTCCTCCGCAAAAGTCCTCACTTGACCATGGAGGTGATGGGTTACCAACAGCTGGATAAATTGACGTGAAGAGATGGATTTCACAGACCCCAAATTAAAGGTTTTAATGGACTATCTATTACAGTTATACTGGGAGTGTTCATTTACACAGCTAATTATTCCACACAGCTGTTAACAAAGAAGAAAGTAACAATGTAAAGTAAATGTGGCAATTTGTTAAGATGCAAGTACAGAGCCAAAAAACTAAAATTTAGATTTCAGGTGGCCAGTGTCCAAATTTGTTGTTGTATGTATTACATGTATGTACATTTAAATAAATAAACTATGTAGAAGAATAAAAAATATTACATTTGACAAAATAATCAGATTTACCACAAGACTTTTACCAGTTCTTGAACCATTATTTGGTCCATCACTACCAACAGAAAGGTCTCTTGAGAGCAAGTGGAAATAAGATTTAGACAGCCAGGCTTAAGGGTTGTGACAGCTTCAAGAGCAGTGAAAATATGGTTAAGATTGTTTTACTTTTGAAGCGTCCTTGTTGAAACAAGTTTAAAGAGAGGAAAAAAAAATATTGTAATTTATGTAAAAAATCCTTACTGTATGGACTTAAACTTGCATTCAACAATCTGCCCCAGAAAAGGTGACTGGTTACTCAATGTGCAGACAGGGTATGCATGCAAAACCAGAGACCATAATATCAAGCAGGAGAAAAATTGTTTAAATATTGTACCATGTTGGGCCCAATTTGCCTCATTACATTGCATCCTTTGCAATGTGTCTTTTGCACATGCATCAATTGCGTAGTCAATGCTGAAACAAACTCCTGCTCAGCCCTATATAATGACAAGATTGTAATCAAATAATTAAAAAAATAAACTGTAACTGCTTTAATTCATCAACCATACATTGTGTGGAGTAAACATACAACAGAAAACAAATCCTTCTCATTGTTATGATCACATAAATATATAATTTAAGTTCATTTAGTAAAGCCCCAGAACAAGCACAGCACTGAAACCAGTCATTTCTGTATTTACCTGCTGATGCATCATACTCACACGCACTGTTTCTGTATGTTTGGCCTTGGCAACGTTTAAGCCTACATCAGCAGCAAAATTGCAATGGCAAGTCTATACATGCTCCTTTTCACACTGCTGTGACTGAGGGGGATGGGAACCTGGGTTTAAAATCCAGATAAAGCGTTTTTAAAGGTCGTGGGCCTGTGATTCATCTTCAAGCTATGGCTAACGTTGAGGAGACCTGCCATGAGACATTCTGTATAACACCTGAAGACAGGGAGTGGTTTCAAAACCGACATCAACTTATGGAACACTATTAGGAGATGTGCTGACAGTTTGAATGAGCGCACTAAAGAGGTCTTGTTAAAAACAAATAAGTGGTTGGAAAAAACCTCTGTGGAGACATTTAAATGTTTTTCACTCTCTATAAAGTCAAAGGTAAGGTAAGGGAAGCCCATCTGGTCTTCAGAATCAGAACCAGGTTTATTGCCGAGTAGGTTTTCAAATACAAGGAATATGCCTTGGTGTTTAGGTGCACGAGAAAATAAAATCAGAACGTCTGTAACATGTTTATTTTACTGTACCCAGTGAAGCCTCCAATAACAATAACATCTAAAAATGAAAACTAACAGATATTTATGATGTGTTAAATCTCGGTTACATTAGCATTTAAAATGGCAAAGGGTTTCAGCAAAATGTTGCCAACATGGCAAAGTAAATTTGTGCATTTTGTTCCTGTCAAGTTCAACTTTGGTGAATTTTGACACTCAAACTTGCACCATTTGCTTACTTCTGAAGGAATGCAGAACCGGAGAGTCAAAAATGGAGGAGGCTATCATAGCTTGTTAGCTGTGTTGCACCATTTTTTTCATTTAACCCTTACTGTCAAGAGTATTAACTGCTCAACACAAGAGGCATGGTCTTTAGACAAGTATGAGACAGGAATCCATGATGCAAATATGTCCCTTGAATAAACAGGGCAAACTTAATGTCCCGTTAATGACCGCGCCATTAATGTTTTTTAAATGGAAATGATTAACATTTTTTGGATGAATTTCACTGTACCACTCACTGGGACCGGGCCTCTCATACCTCATTTTGGCCAAGCTTCCTCTAAGCAAAAGGGAAAAGGACTGGAAGCCGTTTTCAGAGTCATTGGTTAAAAATAGAGCAAACTAGGGCGGTGGAAATGTCAAATGCAGCACTCTTTATCAGGCTAAACAATAAAGTCCCCAGAAGATAAGACGAAATGGAAGGCAATTTATCTCTTACTTGACTATATTGTTAATCTTGAAAAAGCAATACACAACTCTCTGCCTACACTGATAGTAAATATGGGTTTAGAGAATTGTTCACTATGTACTTTTGTAGTTCAAAGTCTAATCTTGACTGTTTTTATTTTGAAGAGTTAATAATGGTGGTAGACAATATAACTCAAGTTTAACTTCTTTTACTAAGGATGACTCACTTCAGCTGGGTTGTTGTCTGGTCCCTCTGGAACATGTCCCCGCAGGTTGATGATGTGGACCTCCTGAGGGAGGCTCGTGGTGCCTTTGCTGGCACAGCCTGACAGGGCGGTGAAGCTCCTCAACGTTGCCTGTACAGGGTGTCCCATCCCTACCGGCAGCAGCTCACATGGGCTGCGGAACAATGGCCCTGCAGTGAAGAGAAGACAACTGTATGAATCAGATGCTACAGTATGTTCAGGGATTCAAATGGCATGTCTCACAAGATGTTGACTTATCTATGAGCTCTTTCTTGTAGTGAACACAGTAATGTACCATAATGATCTACTCCAGAAAAGATTCAGACATTTTATTTTCAACACGTAGAACAACAAATACAAAATGCTAGTCTTCCTGAGAAATGTACAATTTATAATGTCCTTTGTATTGATGTGTGGTGTTGGTGATGGTAGTCTCATTAGAATATTTAACACTAAATCCCCATTTAATGAGGTGCATGTTTTTTACAAGTACAGTAAGTCCCCATTCTGAAAAGCAACAATTACTAACAAATTATACATTACCAGAATAATTCAGCAAATGCACTTTTTCAGTCATTTAGTCTATAATTTAGTTTGTTCTTCTGGACAATGAAGTAATTCTCAGTCCAACCCCTTATAAGCAAAGTAACTTTTAAAACATATAATTGACACACAGCATTCCAATTATAATTCTCTTAAGGCAATTTCAAGTTTTTATATTCCTTAAATGGTCAAATTTCACCTCTTGTTTTTACTTAATTTAGAACAAGAACCAGACCTTACACTCTAAGTGCACTCTGTCTTGTAAAGCCTGTAACTAACTATTAGCTGGCCTTCACTAGTTGCCTCGAAGATCCTGGACAAAGCATGGTCTACAGGAATGATCCAGTTCACACTGTCCAACTCTCTATATGTCATACAGTACTGTACAGAGATCTCAGTAAACAATCAAAACTGCTGAAGCAGATGTATCTGATTGGTCTCACAAAACGTAACAAATAAGCCAATCACCGTTGCAAAAGGGTTTTAAAAAGGTCACGTCAGAGAGTTTACACTTTGAGAATTTCTTTTTTGACTGACTTATTTCCGTGACCATTGTGATTCACACTAATGGCACCTTTTCCTTACATTCTATAAAGATAAGGCATTCCTTGTTGAAACAAACATCAGAACTCCTTTTAATCTGATAGATAGTTCGCTGAAGCACGGAAGGGAGGGGGGAGGGGACGGGATGAGGAGGAGGGAGGTGCGAGCTAGTCTCGTTTTGTTTGAAAATACTTTGAACGTCAACAAGAATAACGTCTCCCAACATCGCTTAGAGCACCTTTAAGAGAAGAAAAGATAAATAACAATGTCTGTAAAAAATGGCTTTCTTATTATAACTAGGCTACAACTTGATTTCAAAAGTCTTACAATGGGAAAATAAACAGGTCAAACTAAAAAGTTTGGCTGGCGGCTTCTCGTTTTGGCAGTTGTATAAGTAATGTGATCAGTTATGATAATATTAGATATCTTTATCAGCCATGAAATTCCAAATTGGTGCATTACTAGCAAAGAGGGACAGGGATGGACGCTTATTATCTCCCTGTAACTCTCTGTAGGTGCTCTCGTTTTAGTCACAGACATCACAGACACCACAACTACAAACAACAGTAACTGATCCCGGTCAATCAAGCAAAGCAGCACTCAGCACGGTGTATGGACACTGAAGCTGAGTCTGTTGGGTCTCAGTCAGTGTTTTGTCTACTGCACAGTCAGCTGTAATGAACAGTTCAGTGATCTGGGAAGCTCTGGGCTACCTGACTTAAATAAAGATGCACTGATGTTTACAGGATCGCACTTAAGATTCGAATTTGCTCTTGCATGATATGGAACTTCCTTTTCAGCCGCAAGCTTTCAGGTGGTTAAAAAGCTTCACCACATCCTGAGCTCTTTCTTTACGTTCTACATCTGTATGACCTGTATTAAGCATATTCAGAGTGTATCTGCACAACCCACTTAAACACATTCAGGGTGTAACTTGCAGATACACAAGTAAACAGCCATCTCACATGAAGTCAAAGTGGCACAAAAACAGCACTAAGGTTTGAGCGAGGTACCAAACAGCTCTTTTCCATTAGTGTCATGTATACTATGAGAACGTCCGTAGCCAGGTTTTTCCACAGGGTCAGGGTCTTGTTTTACCCCACAGCCTTGTGCCAGCCAAGACCCGCTCACATTTCAAACACATAACACCAAACACGCAAAGGTTGCCAATAGCAATCAGATGGAACATTTGGAAATCATTAAAGTCTAAGTGAAAGACAGTTAGATAACAATGTTAAATCCTCCCCCAACTGACTCCAAAAACACAGTACCTCAACAGCGGGGTACAGCTAGGGGGACATTTTTTTTGCTCTGAACATATAGATATTGTTTTCTCTTTCCGTGCTGTCCAATAAGCCTATGTTACATCAGCATAAAGCCAGAGATTAGGTATGGCATAGCTCCCCTCTCCTTGTTGTGAGAAAAAAACAGAGGCTTTATTGTTACCATATTTGTCTCTTGAGACAAATCCCAAGCCCTTAACAGCTGTCTCCACCTGGACTTTGTGTTGTCTCTTGTTGCTTGTGAATCACTCCAAGCCCAGATAGATTATCTCAGAAACTATTTTGATAGCATACATATATTAAAACATGGCAAGGTCTTTCTATTGTGATAAAAGGACAAGGCTTAATGGCAAAAACCTATGGTGCATCAATGTTTTAAACCCCCCCCCCCTTTTTCTCCCAAGGGACCAAAGCCCAACCATGTCATCAAGCCTCACTCCCACAAACTGAGGGCACTCCAACTCACTTTTTCCCCTCACACATGGAGAATAACAAACAACTACCAGACAAACAAAGAAAAACCTAGTTCTTTCTGGGAGACCGCCAAAAGATTACAATACACTTTGGGCAATGTTCTGATTGTTTAAATTGCTTAATAATACAACAGAAAAGAGAGGCATGTGGAGGGAAAGGGTACCACATAGATACATAGATAGAAGAGTAGGGCTTTCAATGGTAATGTTTTTGCTGAGTCTTCATGCCTTTTCACACCTAAAAGGCCAAACCAAGGTACCGGACCATGGTCCATGTTTTTGTGGTATTGTATACTTGTATACACTACTTATACAATACTTGTATATTGTTTCACACTGCAGAGTGATGACAGCCTGCCAGAACTTTCTGTATTTGGTCCGAAAGTCCGGACCATCCAAAAAATGCTTTCACTCTACAAAACTAGCAGGACCATCGTTCAGTTTGATCTGGACCAAGACTACCTCTTTTGGACGGATCAAATTTCGGCTGTTTGGTCCGGACCATGGTCCCGGGGAGGTTTCATACCTGTAATTTTGATTCGGATCAAACTGACAAGTCAGAAAGACCGGACCATACGAGGTAGGTGTAAAGCCCACTGAGAGAGGTAATATCAGTTAGTTTAATACTCCCATAATAATCCCAGAAAATAGATATTCGTTGTCCCCGGAGATGGTTCAAGATGATTACTGATTACGAGTACTACTGAGCACTTTGTTGCTGACAAGAGGGACAAGAAAACAACCCTTCTAAGTAGGGAGGGAGGAAGTAGGGAAGAGGCCCTGGTCCCAACACTTAATCCCCCCGGCCCAATTTGACATCACGGCAGGTGTGACCCCATCACAAGATGGCCTCCAGTTATGATGCTGTGGTCATTCCTCTGGTGCCACTCTCATACATATTTGACATTTTTAGCTTAAAGATATAATATGTAATATAATATATAATATTTCTGCATTAAAATATCTAAGAATGACTATACTTCCTATCCTATAGTGTTTTGACTGTGTTTTGAGAAGATAACAAGTTTGCAATATGTAACACCTGCAAGGAAAAAGTAGGGCGTGGAGGACGACACCAAAAACCCAAATCACTTTTTTTTTTTGGGATATTGGATGTGAAAAGCGTCACCCTGATTGGTCTGATTGGTTGAAGGGCGTCCGTTGGTGACGCCCCTTTGGAAATGAACTGTCAATGAACCTTTCCCAGACCCACTCTCAGTTGCAACTGAGAAGGGTCTGGTGTCAACCAGGCTACTTTTTGTCATTACTTTTGGGTTTCTCCCTCAATTTTGTCAGCTATTTCTTAAATTTATCTTATTCCCGTGTCAAATATCCTGTACAAATATATTGAACTTTACAGTTAATCTAGTCCCCCCCAAAACCAATTATTTTGTCAATAAGTCAAATTGATTTCACATAAGATTTTATCTGATATATTTCATCATTATCTGATGAAAAACACAGGAAACTTGATCTGTTCAAATTACTTTAGCCATTTAGGACAACCGATCGGAATGGAGTGAGTCACTCACTCACAGAGACTCCCGCCTTTATTAGTGAGATTGTACTGTGACATGTACTATTCCCATCAGCCAAGCTCAATGAACAGAAAACCGTTTTAGAGGGGAAAAAACACAATTGACACTACAGCTTTGTGTCTTCGGTAACCTTGTCTGCCTTTCTCCCCTGCTTCTGTCTCCCCTCCTCTCCAGCCATGTTTCTTCGGTCATCGATGGAGTACAGAGTATGTCCTGTCCAGCTGCTACTAGTGCCTTTAACGTTAGCTGGTCAGGCCAAACGCCCACAGCAGAGGAATGAGAGAAGCTGTTGTTCAATCTGTCTGAAAACAAGTCAAGTCTGGGCCTACCAGACACTCTGCAGACTAAACCACAAATACCACCTTAACCCAACAGATACACCAAAATCTGATGGCAAATCTGATACTCCAGCTGTAACAGTAATCTCTAAAATGTATTAAAAGTCTTCAGGGAGATGAGAGAACCAACTGTACAAAAGACGAATGCCAGAGAGTGTAACCCTAACTATATCCTACAATAAAGATATGCTAAACAAATCTGTTGAGTCCATCTAGACCCGTATGTAGCTAGCAGTTTACCACTTTTGGTACCTTAGTACCAGATTATTGTGGTACACTTACTGTACAACTGTATTGTGGTAAGCTACAAATCAATAACTCCAGACATGTCAGGGTAAATCAGCAACAGTGAGTATGTTAACATGCACACCAATATTCCACTATTATTCAGAATATGACAATATTCCAAATTGGATACAGGTAATGTAAACAGCATGTTCCGGTTGGATATTCCAAATAAGGCCTTTTTCCAAATATAGCATTTTTTTGATTAAGACATGTGGGATTCCGGTATTATTCGGGTTTTAGAGGCATTCTTTGGACATGTATACAGCGCGTTCGGAATATGCGTCTCAATCTGAGTTTTTACTGCAGGCTTATGGTCAGCTCTGTGCGTTGCTATGGTTGCTGTACACAAACCAGCCAACAGTTGGCAAGGCTGCAGACCAGATAAGAAGGAGACACACACACATATCAACAGGTTTTTGGATATGCGAACACATTACTAAGCCAACCTTTTCAAGAATCTGGTTGAAGAATGAAAGAGAGAGGCTGTGTTCACATGGTCCAACAAGTCCGCCGCCGCTGGTAAACTTAATAAAAAAATTGGTTTTGAACGCCTGCATGTAAACAGGAATATTAGTGGAATATTCACTTAAATTAGCCATGTAAACAGCTTAGTCGGAATATCGTCTTTTTCGGAATAAGGGCAAAAACTGGAATATTATATGCATGTAAACATAGTCACTGATGCTTTGGGAAAAGCTAGCATGGACAAGACAGCCAGATCTTGATCCAGATCAATAGACTCAACATGAACATCTCATCATTACCCCAATCTCACCTTAATGCCCAGCTATGAGGTCAAGTCACATTCACAGTTCATATAACTGAATCTATGATTTGGATGGTTAAGTAAGATAACAACTGTAAAACAAAAGTTTAAAAAAGGATTTCAAAATTTCAAAGTAGAAACTAAATGTTAGGTTGCTGTGGCTGCTGCTAGACAGCTCTCTGTCTCTGCTCTCCCCCTCCCCTCTCTGTCCTTAATTGCAGGAGTGAAGGCTGGTGTGCGGGAGTCAGGGTTCCAGCTGCAGCCCATCTACACCAATCACCTCTGCTACAAATACCTGGACAATCTTCAACTCCTCGTTGGATCATAGTCTAGACCACATGTTAGTCTCACTGTTGAGACTGCCTGCTAGTTGCTCTTTGTGTTTTTGGCCTGTTCTTATTGTTCTTTTTGTGCTACAGTATATCGGAACTTGACTCCTGCCTCCACTTCACTCCTGCCCCCCACCAATCCTGCTTGCCATACTGGACCTCTCAACGGACTCGACACCACCACTTGGACCACACGGTATTATTCCTGCTCAGAACCCTGGACCTGTACACCTCTGTGGACCTGGACTTGTTATACCCTTTTTGTAAAACCTGGAACCTTGAACTTGGAATAAATCTGTTAACCCTTCTTTGGCTCTGAGTTGTGTCTGCAATTGGGTTCTATTCTGTCAAAAACTTAACACTAAATGTCTTTGAATATCATTTTTTTTTTTTATTGTAATAAGTTTAACTTATAAACGTTTGAATTTTGGTTGGTTATTCAACAAACTCATCTCGCATATTCAAATCTGCTATTTCAGCTTTGCATGCTGGTATTTGTGACACTGTTTTAACTGAGGAAAGTTAAAACTCTGAAACTGAAAGAAGGTTCACATGCAAACAACACTGTGTATTAGGAGATGTAACAGAGCTCAGCGGGTGCACTTGTGTTGCACACTGTATTGTATCTATTATATTATGTATGGTATATGTTCATGTATGTATTGTATTATGTATTTTTATGTGGCATCTTTTCTGTCCAAGACAAATCTCCCATGGGGAAAATAAATAAATCTTGAATCTTAAAAAAGAGTTTAATGAATCGTTTTGGATGGAGACAAATTTATCCATATTTTATAGGGGCATTTATCAATACACTATTCTCCTATCTTACTGTTCTAGAGATAAATGCCTCTGTTTCCAAATAATTCATTTTGTTGCTTTCCAAACTGCAGCACTGAGCCAAGATTTGGGTTCAGGATGTGATGTCAGTCTGTGTGCCAGTTAGGGACAAATCTGATATTCCCACAAAGCCATTTCCGAAGATAAATAAACAGAACCTCCCCTGTGTGTGTGTGTGTGTGTGTGTGTGTGTGTGTGTGTTTGCATACACATCCAACCTCATAGTTCCCAGTACCCTTTAGCATGCAGGCTAATTGTGTTTCTTCAGATGCATAAGAAAGTCAAAGCAGTGAAGAATACCTCACACATGTCAAAACATAAAACAGTGAGAACAATGTGTTTACATGTACATGAATCACCCATTTATGATTGGGTTATTTGAGTTTCCCGTTTATGTGTTTAGCGTGTAAATCCTGTTTTTAAGTCCTTATCCAGTTTATAAGAAACCTAAATATGCTACCTGGAGTACTCCAAAAGAAATCGTCTGTATATACCTAATCCCAGTTATTTTGCACCACCGACTAGCTGCTCAGCCACGGCCTCAACCAAGTGACGTAACAGAAATACAAACAATGGTAGCAGCGAATGTGTCTCACTTCTGGAGAGACAGACGGTGGAGCTCAGAGCAAGCCACTGTTGGTGATCGGAACAGAGGAGAAATTAAAGTTGTGAAGTTGTAGTAAATGTATAGTGTAGTGTTTATTGCACAGCCCCTGCGGAAAAAAAATGCAGTAATCAGTAACCGGGTTACTAGTATTTATCATGTAACCAGAGAATATTAACCCTATTTCTCTGTGCTCATGTAAACACCATTAACCCTGAATATGAACATAACTGGGATTAGCCTCATAAACAGGTTATTTGTGTCCATTTAAACACACTCATTGTCATAATTGTCTATCTGAAAAAACAATGGAGCAGAGGAAGACAATATTGAAACTTAATGCATTTTGAATACAGGTCCAATAATGGAAAGATATAATAAGGCCAATTTGATTGCAATAAGTACAAAGTAGCACAAAAGAGCCTCTTTGTTTCTATGTATCTCCTCCCTATATGAGATATCCCAGGTTCCATATGAACTACAGGATTAAATGAATCCTCTTGAGTCTCTCTTCTTGTTTACTGCGGGGCATGATTCCCATGGACCATGAACTATGCAAACCAGTTTAAGGAACGTAATATTCTGCCCTCTTTTGTTTTCCTAAGGGGCTTTGGACTAAAGACTCACTAGCTCTGCAGTGTTGACATTAGCGCAGCCCACTCACCCCTGAACCTTGAGCTACTACTACAGGAAGTGAGTAAAGCCTTTCATAAGGGTAGTGTAGGCTCACTTCATTGGCCTGTCTATGAAAAGAATTTATCTCTGGACTGTAAAATCTGAGGCATAAGAGGAGGAAGCTGGAATGGGATGAATAGAGTAGGGTAGGGGTGAGCCCGAACTCCATTAGGGAAGTCGTAAACTCTCCCATCAAAGTGTGAAATCTGAAGTCACATCACATATCCTGCAAATCTCTCTGGAACTCAATATTACACAAATACTCTTTATTGGTCATCAGCCATAATCTTGTCAGCTGGTATATAATTGAAAAAAATTGCTAAAAGACCGGAGTTTAAATGGAATATATTGGATCTATGTGGGAGATGCATGGGTGTGCAGGCATAGCTTTTTCAGTTTGTAAGTATTTTAACAGGTGTTCAGACAATAAATTACATCCTTGTGGATGTAAAAACATCAGCAACAGTGAAGGTACTGAATACAAAAAAAAAACAAGTGCCAATAAAAATGCATCTCTCTTATTTGAAAGTGCGTAGGTTTGAGAGGGGGCACAATAAAGGAAAATAGTGAAGGCTCTTCTTTCATACAGCCTGTTCAAGGTGTGTGCTTTTATTCTGCCTCTCTGTCTGTATAAAAGTTAGGAAGACAAAATGGGGGGACAGAATTGTTGTGCTTTTAAGCTGGCAGTGGAGGTAGTAAGAGAGCCAAATTGACAACTGTGCACAGTAAAAGGGATAGCCGGCATGGTGAAGCTACACACAGTAGTGATGCGTGAATCGACCCACAGGTGGATCAAAAAATGACAAAGTAGCTTTCTAAGTTATTATTAACTTACAGAAACATTGTGTGCAATAATCCACCTTCCATTTTCCTCTGTATCTCTCTCTCTCTCTCTCTCTCTCTCTCTCTCTCAAACACGTTCAGCAGCGCTCAGTCCGTCTCTGTCTTTCTCTCTACTGACAACTGAGCTACTATAAATGGACTGCATTTATATAATGCTTTTCTATTCTTAACGACTACTCAAAGTGCTTTACACAGTACAGGTACCATTCATATGTTGTATGTTTACAATGTTACCACATATTAGTTTAGTGTGTTAGCATAACAACATTACAGTTCTAAGGTTGATGGGAATGTCATAAGTTTTGCAGGTGTTTTTTGCAATTTTAAAAGTGAAATGATCACAAAAGTTATTACAATGTATCCTAAAGGGGGCATGAATTGTCTGTACCAGACAAAGCAACGCCCAGGGCAAGAAAAGGGCATGGTAATAAACATTTTTGATCAACTCATCTGGATTTTGGTAGCTAGACAATAAGAGGACACTGTTTTGAGAGGTTTTTGTAAGTAAATCACAGACAGAATTGTGGGTTTGTGTTATGAATTGCTATATTGCCTGCTTTTTTTCATTACCGCTGTAGTAGGTAGTCGGTTTATTTGTAATTGATCTAAAACAATATTAAAGGGCTTTGTTTGATAAAGATAGAGCAGTTGATATATTATATGCAATAAAAGCTAGATACAATATGTTTCTGTTACTGACAGTGAGCCTGGTTATTATTCATCAGCCCTGACAGATAAGGTGGGCACCTGTTGATAAACCATCATCATTAGTTGAAAAAAATACACGACCAATTATGAGCAGCATATGAAGCCACAGGCAAATAAAGGAGATGGAAGTGGGTACATTTCTCTCCTACCTCTAAATGCAGACATAAATCAGAGGGCTTTGAAGAGATGGATGACAAGGCTAATTCCCAAAGGGAACACAGGAGCCACTGTGTAAAGTGAGACAGCCGAGCATGTGTGCATCTGACTAAAGACTTTACTGGCTGTGCTGCCACTGTATGTCTTTACTGATGGGTGCTGACATGTGCTGTCTGGACCTATAATATCAAAGCACAAAAAAGTTGTCAGCGCATTCACGAAACAAGAACTGGCTGTTCGTGAATCTAAAAAGTAGTAAATGGTTAAGACCGACATAAAAACATGCAAAAACTGGTCCAGTATCAGTAAACTAACTTGTTTACTAGTTAAGAGTATAAACTAGGGGTGTAAGAAAAATCGATACACTTGAGTATTGCAATATTTTATTTTGCAATACTGTATTGATTTTCTTTTTTTAAACGTTCCAAAATATTCATGTAAGACAGTGGTTCACGTTTATGTTGTGTTTAAACCCCCTACTGCTAGATGGCTATGCTGAGACGCACCACTAGTGTCCTTGCCTAACAGTGGCTAGCAGTGCCTGACTTTTAGCTGGAAGCTAACTTTGTAGCTATGGCTGAACTTTGGCCTACTTTAGCATATACAAATTTACTCACTAAGAACCCGTGAACCACAATCCCAAACTGGCAGTTTGATTTTCTGTGTACTGAATTGTTTACCTAAAGTAAACTTCTTTGACTTTTATGAATATTATGTCTTTTTTTAAATATTAGTTTTTCTAAAATTATACTTAAAAAAAAATACCAATATATCACCTTACGCACAGTATCGAAATACATTGCAATATATTGAATCGTGACCCATGTATCATGATATGTATCGTATCGCCAGATTCTTGCCAATACACAGCCCTAGCATAAACAGAATACTACATATGTAGTCAACTAGTTAAGAATGTAAAACATGTAATATATTTCTTCAAAATTCCTTATTCCTCAAATACAAATTACTTATTGTCACATCCTGAGCAGAACCAAAACAAGCGAAGGCTTGGTTGGTAGTGACAGAAAGAGTGTCACAAGTAGCACCAACAGTGTAGTGGCATTATTATACAGTGGTTTTGGTTATGTGATCAGCCATCAGCTCACCCTGCACATTGCAGTACTTAGCATTACTAAAAGTACCGGAGCATAAGTTCCTTTTTCTGGTTAAACAGGGCAATGGGAGAGATGGCTGTCCTGCTGTTCCAAGGGCATCTCACTCATCAATCATAAATGCCTGCAAAAGCCATGTTCTCTGACAGCAGCTTGGTGGGGGTTCAGGAGCAGCCACTTCATCTGTTCACAAAGATTCAAACCAAGTAGGGGATGCAGGGAGGTGTGCCCTGGGGTCACTTGTGTTGTCCAACTTATATCAGCTTCAATTCATTTGTGTTGGATCAACTGCCTTGTCAGAAATCCTCAACAGACAGTATTTAATATCATCTACCAGCAGTGATGGAAAGTCAATATGTCAGACAGGCTGGGGAAAAAGGTTAGTTGAGAGTTGAGAAAGGACACTTGCTGAGTTACTGTCCGACTGTACTGAAATTCCAAAAGCCACAGAATGTAACGATGTTTGAACATTATGAAACATGTTGTAGAGCCCAGACAATGCTGTAAATCATAATGCACATTACATTTGCAATTACACTTTCACATTTCATCCATGTCATGCCTCAACTGGATGATCTAGATCAGAACAATATTGTTTCTGGGTACATTAGAAAGAGCCATATGTAGCCCTATCTGTTCTAATTTAACATCCTAAATTGACAAAGACACACACACACACACCATCCCATACCCAGAAGCAATCTACAGATACGTCTGGGCTCACTGATTTGTTAGGGGCATGTGAAAAGGATTTTGCTCAATCAATAACACCAAGCACATTTAGTGCATTGATGTTTTTTTTAACATCAATCAAGTAGCGGCCCAAAAATATGTCCTTCCTGTGATCCTGTGATATTTTACAAAAACATCATCACTCAGATGTGATAAAAGGGGCCTTTGAGAAAGTTGCCATCAACAGAAAGCAAAGAGTGAAACAATGCTGGGCCTTTGTACCAGTGTGTGAGCCCAGTGTGAAGGAGTCAGAGAGGTGAGAAAGGGCAAGGCAGACAGCGTTTTCACACAAGCTGGAAGGGACTAAATTCCTCCAGGGTTCTTCAGCTTCAGGAAAGGGAGGGCAAAAGAGAAGAATGACTTGTCAAATGCCATGCTGCTTCGTGTTTTAACACGTACAAAGGATGCTGGGAAGGCCTCTTTACTGGACAGTTAACAAACGGAAAGTGTGATGAATAATAGGTTTGTTTGAACAATCACTAGACAATATATAAGCTATGAATAGAAGTTCAGTGAAAAATACATAAGATAGCAGATGATATATACATAATGTTGTGCTACTAAATTGCCATTAGAACTAAGTAGGTTTTTGGTTTGTTTGTTTTTTGTGCAGATGCTTCAAATAATGTATGTTAAAAGTATATTACAGCCCAATGTAGCTATCCCACTGTAGTTAATGGTTATTTTATTACTACAACAAACTAGACCACCACAACTACTGTCTCTATAGATTGAAATCAAATTTGTTTAACACAAATAGCTGTTATTTAGGGCAAAGTAAAGGGCCTGCTGTTATTTTTTGGACTGACACTCCTGTTTTCCAAGGGGCCATTCCAAAATTGGGACATGGTCTTTCAGCAGGAATCATCTGGTGGAAAAGGAGTGGGGAAGGTGAAGCCCCAGGAGGGGCTGGTCTGATGAAAGACACCACCTGGAAGTCTTCAGCTAGAATCCCATATTATGATTCGTTTTGTAGATACGGAGTCACACACTCAAATGTTGGCAGCACAACATATTTTATTTTTTGCTGCTTCCGAAGCTAATCTTAATAGAGAGAGTACAATTTCTTACAATTACTCTCCCTTTCTTCGATGAAGTCACCCTCTGCATAACTCTCTTACTCTAACTCTCCCCAGCTCCAGTGGCTTTTTTTTATTGGGATATGAAACACAATGGAAAACGCACAATCACAACAGCTGTCTCCCATTACTGGCTTTGACCAAAATTATTTACACGCCTGCTTACTGGAACTATGAAGAGAGAGAGAAAGAGAGAGAGAGAGAGAGAGAGAGAGAGAGAGAGAGAGAGAGAGAGAAGAGAGAGAGAGAGAGAGAGAGATGGGGGAAGGGGGGCGGGATTCGGTTTACTCCTGCAGATTTGCGTAAGCGTCCTCTTAACGGGAGGCTGACAAGATATGATGGAGCTGGACAAAGATATGAGTGTATCAGTAAAGACACGTCTGCTTCAGCTCAGGTGCTCTTTCTCGTGTGTGTGTGTGTGTGTGTGTGTGTGTGTGTGTGTGTGTGTGTGTGTGCGTGTGTGTGTTTGTGATAGATAGTCACAGACAAGGTTGGAGAGTAAGTAAATCAAAGTAAATATTCCACAATCTAATTTATACACTGCTGTTAATTAAGATGGGTGATACTAGGGTGACCTTTATTCAGTAAGCAAAAAGGGCAGCATGGCTGCCTCCTCCTTGACAGCGGTGTTAAGATAAAGGCCTCACCATGGGGGAGAGCAGACCTGTAATTAGACACTCACGGGACTCCCGTTGCTATGTAAACATCCCAACCACTCTGCCACACCGCCTCTGTGCTGCGCTGTACCGACTCCTTGCATGAATCACAGGGCAACATCTGGTTTAGCATGCTGGAAGGGACACTGTCGGTTTGGCACGCTATACGTGTGTGGAGTGTGTCGATTTGGACCAGACGACCCACGCCTGCGCCTGCCTCTCTCCTCCCCCTGGCTACCCCAACTCTCAGATTACAGTGGTTGCACAATGCATTTTGGCAGTCCCCTTCTTGCTGGCCCTATGAAAGCATTGTAGATATGAAGACGAACCTTTTGCTCAACTGTAAGGGGAAAAAAACATTAAAACCACTTTTGGCATCACAGTGACTGCTTTCTGCCAAGAGTACACAAAAATGCAAAGAGAAAGTTGTTTACTTTAAAAAAGTTGAATGTTTGCGCTATGAATATGAGCATAGTTTAATTCCCTTTCCAGTTATTGTTTTATTTAACAATCCCCTAAGACTATGTGGTTCCACAATGAATTGCTGAAGACGGATTTGCACTAATAGCTCCATCACTCATCAAGCTGCCCCATAAGTATAATCAGGAAAGGCTATAGGAGAAGGAGAAAGTACTTCTGCAATCAATGATGCTGGTATGTTTTTCAGTGAGTCACCAGCCTGACGTTGTGCCTCCAGTATAACCAGCATCCTGCCGACGTTGTTTCTGGCAAGTGCCTCAAATTAATATCTGGCATGGCTCCTACAAGACTCTATTTCACAACTAAACCCAAACGCAGCCCAAACGTCCACGATATATCCTTCAAAAAATAACCCTTTTGGCAAGCTGACTAGAGGCAACCACAAAATGGTTGTAAGGATATGGAAGAAAAAGTTATAAACAGCAAAAAATAGAGTGAAGCAGCAGAACAGAGCCTTGAAATATGGACGTCAAGGTGCTCTCAGTCTGACTTTTAGGAGTTATGGGAGGCCTAGATCCTGGATTGCATTACGCTGAGAGAAGACTCATTGCAGACTAATCTAAACATTATGTAAGAGCTCTCCTGACAAGTTTAGAGGGCAGATGTGACTGTTTACACAGATGCTGTGAGATGATAGAAATACACAGAAAAAGAGAGAGAGGTGAAAGATAGGCTAAAGTGGTGCTGTAAAACAAGATGACATAATGAATAGGCTTAAAGCGTAACTCTCGCAAAAATGCAACCTAGGGTCTTTTTGTGAATGTACCCGAGTCAAACTTTTGTTTAAAAGCATATTTAGGACGGAAGCGCCACTTTTAAGATTTACCGTATTCTCGTTTTTCGGTCAAATGGCCTTTTGAATGGGACTAGTAAGGGTACTTTTATGCTAGCCACAAAATAGCTATTTTTAAAACACTAAGAAGGCTCGACACAACATAAAACTTTGCTCGCAGTATCACCAGTGGCCGGAAACAACAAGAGCTACGGTGAGTTGTTCAAAACCTTTCTTTTTAGTAAACTCTGGGTACACAAACAATGTTCTCAACGCTTTGGTTAAGGTGTAGAGCCCCTGGTGATACTCCGAGCAAAGTTTCATGTTGTGTCGAGCCTTCTTAGTGTTTTAAAATAGCTATTTTGAGGCTAGCATAAAAGTGCCCCTACCACTCCCATTCAAAAGCCCATTTGACCGAAAAACGAGAATACGCTAAATCTTAAAAGTGACGCTTCCGTCCTAAATACGCTTTTAAACGAAAGTTTGACTCGGGTCCATTCACAAAAAGACCCTAGGTTGCATTTTGGCGAGAGTTACGCTTTAACACTGAAAGTGAGAGAAAAAAAGTAAATTTGGCCAAATAGAGGTTGTGTTTATTATGTGCCTTTCGCCTTTTCAAGAATCTACTCTTTTCTAACTCAAGAGCATCTGAAGATTTTTCCATAAATCATTAAGTACACTCGCTGCCAGTACACTTAGGGGGGAAAGGGCATTTGGTTGTTTAACTGTAAATATCTGTCCCTTGTGACACAGTACAACAATGCGTTGTGCCGTGTGAGGAAGAATTTAGAGGAAAACTTCATACGTGACTCATTGTGTTTGAGATCCTGGCATTGTGGGAGAAATTATGTTTGCTCTGCCCACAGTACACACTGACTACACTGCTATTGTTTGAGTAAAAGTTAGCTCTCTGGAGTGTGGTTCAAACCTCCAGAGAATAGAGAAGAACTTTTGAAATAATAACCTATGGCGGCAGACTGAAAGCATGAAAACATGAGTGCTGGCTATGTAGCATGCCTCCTACCGGGAAATTATTCCTGTGCAACCACGGAAAAACAACATGGGATGTTGCAGATTAAAGCTGGAGTGAGTTTGAGTCCAAAGTCGTGCATTGAACCCGTCTCTGTAAACAGGACATCTTACAATCTGAGAAATGGAAAAGAGGAATGTACACTAGATTCTCAGTGTGGTTCATGCTAGATTGTTGCCAACTTGACCAATTTTTCATCATTCTGTGAGGCTGAATGTCAGGCCTAGGTCAGTAAATTAATATTTTGGTCAAGCAATGAAAACCGCTGCTGAATTTTTAAGCCAATGTGGACAACAGTAACAATTCCTCCAATTAATAGTGGCCAACTCCACAACAATTTGAAACTTCACCTACTTCACCTACTAGCGAGTACAGTTATGACCACAACCCAACCTCTAACTCATTTATGCAATGAGAAAAATAAAATAAAATAAGAAATAAGCATGTTTTTTATTTAGTTTGTTATTACTGTTGGGAATCATTTTTAATTAGACCTTCCCATGTAATCTTTTGTTGCTAAACAAGGGCAAAGCTAGAGTGGTTTCCAGGAACTGGCTACTGTTGAAATATGATTGGCAGTCATATGGTAAAGAAATAATATTTGAACTTTTTTTTACCCACAATAGCAGCAGGTATCTGTTGGTCAGTGGGTTCACCACTTTAATATCTCAATAACTAATCGAAGGATTGGAATGGAATTGATATGCATCAATGGTCCACAGAAGATGCATCTTAATAACTTTGGTTAATGCCTGACATTTGATCTAGCACCACCAGTAGACTGACATTTTTGGTTCTGGGTGAAATATCTCGAAAACTATTGGAAGGTTTGTTTTTGTATCCTAATCAAATCTAGAAAATTGGTTTAGAGTGGAATGTATCCACAACTATTAGACTTCCAAGAAATTCTCGACAGATACAGGTCCCCTAATGGATGAATTGAAATGACTTTGACATCCTCTTGAGATCCATTTTTAATCTAGTGCTATCAACATTCTAATTTAACCAATACTTTGGTTTAGGCCTCAGATTCAGCTGTACTTTTGTGTCAACATACTTTACTGTTTTATGCTAACAGGAAATTATACAATGTGTGTGCCTTTAGACATCTATCAAACTGTAGCTTCAGACTGCTCCACAAATAAAGGCATGGTTTTCCAAATATTTTACTTTTATGACTTTTTTCACTATCCACAATTCATTTAATTTTTTTGCAGCCATAACACCTCAATTTCCTTTGTGCATTGAACAAGAATAACATATATCTACAGCACACAGTATACTTGCTCTAATTTTCTCTCTTTCCCATAGTCAGCATACTACATACTCAAAATCTGCATTTGTGTACACTCATTGAATTATATAGTACTCGAGTTGGTGACTCGCAAAAACAATTGAGACAGCCAGTAAAGTGATCCCGACTGGTCCTGGCTAACACCGCCATGCTAACACGCCATAACTGCTAACGTTAGCAAACGTTACCAGAGGTCCAGGCAACATGTAGCCTGTTCAGCGGTCGTAGCAGACAACGGTGAGTTATTTTAAGCCAAGAAAGTGGGGCTGTAAATCGGGAAGAGAGGACTGTGAGTTTGCAGTGTGTTTAGTGATTGTTGCCGTAATTCTAAGTCAATAAAGTGTGTATTTCAGTCGGGTGGAAAAGGACGGCAAGGTAGTGGTATTTTTAGCCGTTCTTACCGTAATTCTAAGCCGAGGAAGTGTGTCTGTCCGTAGGATGGAGAGGACGCCGAGGTTGTGGGGTTTTTAGTGGTTGCTACCGTAATTCTAAGCCGAGAAAGTGTGTCTGTCCGGCGGGTGGAGAGGACGGCGAGGTTGTGGGTTTTTTAGTGGTTTCTACCGTAATTCTAAGCCGAGAAAGTGTGTCTTTCCATCAGGTGGAGAGGACGGTGAGGTTGTGGGGTTTTTTGCGGTTCCTACCATAATTCTAAGCCAAAAAAGTTTGTCTGTCAGTTGGGTACAGAGCTCCACGTGAGCACAGGCTTTTATGACTGTCAACATAGCCAGCATCTAACGTTAGCTACTCCGCTGTGCTGTGAAGTAATGTCTGGCTATGTGAGCCAAGCGTCTAGCAACATTGTTGGATACTGCAGTCTCAGCCTGGCAACCTCCGTGAACTTCAAGTCTGTGGAGAAGGGGCCGGGGGAGATGACTCTCTCCAGTATTTTTAATTTGGACTGCAGTAACTACTTTAAATCCTAGCTGTCAGTATTAAGTATTGCACCTTTAACCTTTTTTATACAGGTAATCTCATTGAGACACAGGGTCTCAGGAGCCATCCACACGGAAACGTCCAAACAAATCCTGTAAACGCACTGCCTGAAAATGCACTTTTTTGAAACCTGGTCTCAGGGTGAGTGCGTTTACAGGATTCATTTGGACGGTGAATACGAATCCGTATCGATGATGTCATCGCCAGACCCCTCTTTTACACCCTCTCTTACCCACGGCCGCTGATACACACAACTGCGGTGAAGCTACGCGAGCATATCCCATCTCCATGGTCAAACAGCTCACTTCATCTAAATACTTTGTCTCTGCTCCCTGACCCTTCCCTCTGGATTCTACACAAGATATATTGCTAACGTTATGTAGCTAAAGTTAAACATCGCTAAAGTAGCTGACCGCTCCAGCAGCGAAGTAACGTTAACGTTAGCTGCTATGGCTATCTGTTTATAAAGTGGAATCTGTCTGCTTATCAACTCCTTGAACGGATTATAGTAACTTTTACCACGGCTTATTGTAGAAAGGCTACTGCAAGAAAAACATATAGATTATTAAAAAGACATCATTCATGGATCATTGATGTTTGTTTGACTGCCGATGTTAGAGCTAGTTAATGTTAGCGCGCTAACGTTAGCTCGCTGCTAGCGCGCTGCAATCATGCAAAATAAAAAGCAATCCAACAGTACATTATACAATGTAAACAAAGACGTTTTCTTGCGGCGGCCTTTATAAAATGAGCAGTGGTGAAAGTTATTATAGTCCATGGATATATTAAGAGAACGTTAGTATAGCTAGTCATGTTATGATGGGAAGTGGAATTGACTATGCTCTTCTCCGATTTTTGGTGAATTTCTGTAGCAGAAACAGCAGCACCTATAGGCCTGGAATATGAAGTAGCGTGTTGAGTCATTTACAAGTGGATTCGTTTGGACGCAACTATTCTTGAAATGAATCCAGGGAAGACGGGTAAAAAAAAAATTGTTTTGGTACATGTGTGGACGTGGCCTCATTCTCAGATTTACTAATAGTATATACATTTTTAAATGTAAGTGCCAATGCAAGAAGAGAGAGTGTAGGCTTAGTATGAAGTACTGTATGGAATTAGGACACAGCTTTTATGTTTAGCACTAATACTAAATTATAGCATGCTAACACGCTAAACTAAGCTAGTGAATATGGTAAACATTATACCTGCTAAACATCTGCAAGTTAGGACAACCACACAGACACTAGTGTGGCTGCAGACTCTTGACTCCCCTTAAGGCGCTGACACACCAACCCGATTATTGGCCGTTGGACAGTCTGGCGAGGTCAGTGACGTTTGGTGTATTCCGTGCCATCGTCAGTCGGAGGAGCCGTCGGCGTTCATTTGGGCCGATTTGACTTTTAAACTGACCTTTGTCAAACTGAAATGAAGACAGATTCAGCAACTGCATGGCCGATTTCTCGCTTAAAATGTTTTCAGAAACACGTTTCGGTGAACTATTTTCGTAAAATACGAGATCGTATTCTGAACGAGCCGCCATTAAGATCGGTTTTGAAATTTGGCCGACAATACAGATTAGCGCCGCCTGCTGTTATGGAGACGTATTACGTCTCACCCAGAACGTACGCTCAAGTCGGCGTCTCTTCGGTGTGTTCCGAGGCACTTTTTTGACCAACTTGTGCAACAGTGCCGTTCTTTGTTCTTTTCTCAAAGAAAAGCTTAACTCCAAGTCTTCCAGAAGACCGCTGTTCCCAGCAGCAGCAGCCATAAGCCCTGCCCACCAACTCTATACACGATGTGATTGGCCTGACCAGAGTTTGGTTTTTCCAGCTCGCAAGCCAAGAGAGTAGGGCTTTGACTTTTGCCCAAAAATCATATTTCGAAGTTCGTTTGTTTATTAATATTAATATTCGAATATATTCAAATATTTATTAATAATATTTTGACCATTAAATGCCTTCAGTAAGTAATATTGGTATCAAACTTAAGTTTTTTTTTTTTTATTACAAGTCAGACCCTGGATTAAACACAAATAGTATGCTTTCGACAGGAAGTTCGGAGCTCATCATAGCCTACGTAAGTGGTCTGATATTAATACTTGTGTGCTGGTGTGTGCGTCGAGTTGGCGTGTGTGTGTGTGTATGTGTGTGTGTGTGGCGGCGACAAATCTGGCGACTTTCTGTCGAAAAGACAGCGACTTTCTGTAAAAAAAAAAAAAAAAAAAGTCACCAGTATTGTCCAGCGAGCACGGAAGTTATTTCTCTCCTGTGGGCCCCAAAACAGTCCCCTCTCTCTTCTTTTTTGTGACTGAGGAGCAGCCCCGCCCTCCCCTCTGTGTTCTCTCCTCATGTGCAGCAGCACCGCGCGCAGGCAGGTAGAAAGGGGAGAAGGGAGCGGTGCGGGGCCGGTGTTAGGTAGCACGCGACGGGAGAGAGACGCCGCTGAGCTGGCCTGGCCCTCTATGGAGCTAAATCAGGGCCAAATGTTTTGTTCATTTGAAAAAAATATATATAGTTGAAAAAATAAAGCTTGAAATTGAAAATTTAAGTTTTGGTCAAAACTTGCAAAAAATAAAACCATGTATTCAAACTTAAAATAAGTGTACCAATTTTTCTTTCAGTTTGAATAAAATATAGATTAAATTCTGGAATTATTTTTGAATAAATTATAAATTTTCATTTTTCACTTTAATATTTGTTTTCAGTTCCACATTTCATGTTTTCAGATTCAAAACTTATTTTTTTTACGCCTTCAAATCTTTTTTTTTTCGGTTTCAAATCTTTTTTTTTTTCGTTTTCAGATCTGTTTTTCACTTTCAGATATTTTTTTCGGTTTCAGACTTTTGGCCCTGATTTTGCGTGGGGGCGTGGCTTCAACTCAGAGGGGCGTGGTATTATGAGTGACAGCCTAACAACGAAGGCAGAAGACTCCTCTGTCATGTTGACTTCAGGAAATGGTGTTACTGTGAGAACTATGACTGAATGCTTTCTATCCACTATATACATGTGATGTTTACTTAATAAACTGATGCAAGTGACAAAGTTCCATTTAAAAAATTGTATTGGACAACACATGGTACCAATTACACTATAAGAGCAATAAACTGATTGTGCAGTTCGGCAGGAACAATGACTTCGCCCACTTCCATGTATGACATTGAATGTAGCACCACAGTATTCACTCGTCAGTCAGCATAGCGTCCGCTCCGCCAAGGCAACCTGCTGGCGCAGCCCACAGGTAAGACATGTGAAAGATATTAGCCTTTTTGAATAGATACTTTGGGACATTATCCCCGCAGTGGCATTTTTTTTTGTCATTAACACATAAAGGGAAAATAGGTGGACAGCTGGAAATGAAGCATCGCTAGCACAAAAGTTAGCATTAACTAACGTTAGCTTCACACTAGCTGGTGTTTTTACACCAATTTTAGTGTCCAGCTCAAGTTTTTTGACTTTAACGTGTAGTGGTCTTTGTTAACCTCTGTTTGTCAGAATGACCATAACTCGACAGTGGCTGCCTCCAGCCGTACAGCCTTATAAATGTAAAACATTATAGATAACTAACATTGCTAGTGTTACCTTTTCATGGTTAGTTTAAACAACATAACTTGTCCTGGTCCGCTTTGTTAATCAATCAATCAATCAAAGCTTTTATTACGGACACACACGGTCCAGAAAACAGACAGTAAGACATACAAATACAAAAAGACAAGTTAGTGTATTCTGATACTTAAGTTAGGCTGTGGTAGAAGCCTTCAAAGTTTGCCCACTTGGCATATTTTGTAAGGCATAACTGTCATGCTGTTACATGTAACGTTATAGTGTAAAACGTAATTTATCAGGCCAGAGCATTAATGTAAAGTCATATTTGTCTACTCTATAAAAGGAGACCTTCTTCACTGCAGCCAGTGTCAAGTTATGGGCATTCTGACAAACCGAGGTTAACAAAGACCAATACACGTTAAAGTAAAAAAAACTTGAGCTGGACACTGAAATTAGTGTAAAAACACCAGCTAGTGTGAAGCTAACGTTAGTTAATGCTAACTTTAGTGCTAGCGATGCTTGATTGCCAGCTTTGTCCAGCTGTCCACCTATTTTCCTTTTATGTGTTAATCACAAAAAAAATGCCACTGAGGGGATAACGTTGCAAAGTATCTATTCACAAATGCTAATATCTTTCACATGTCCTACCTGTGGGCTGGTGCCAGTGAATACTGTGGTGCTATAAGTCATACATGGAAGTGGGAGAAGTCATTGTTCCTGCTGAACTGCACAATCTGGCACAGTTTATTGCTCTTATAATGTAATTGGTACCATTTGTTGTCCAAAACATTTTTTTAAATGGAACTTTGTCACTGGCATCAGTTTAAGTAAAAATCACATGTATATAGTGGATAGAAAGCATTCAGTCATAGTTCTCACAGTAACACCATTTCCTGAAGTCAACATGACAGAGGAGTCTTCTGCCTTCTTTGATAGGCTGTCACTCATAATGCCACGCCCCTCTGAGTTGAAGCCACGCCCCCACGCCAAATCAGGGCCAAAAGTCTCAAACCGAAAAAAAAAAAAATATCTGAAAGTGAAAAACAGATCTGAAACCGAAAAAAAAAAAGATTTGAAGCCGTAAAAAAATAACTTTTGAATCTGAAAACATGAAATGTGGAACTGAAAACAAATATAAAAGTGAAAAATGAAAATTTATAATTTATTCAAAATAATTCCAGAATTGAATCTATATTTTATTCAAACTGAAAGAAAAATTGGTACACTTATTTTTAGTTCAAATACATGGTTTTATTTTTTCCAAGTTTTGACCAAAACTTAAATTTTCAATTTCAAGCTTTATTTTTTCAACTATATATATTTTTTTCGAATGAACAAAACATTTGGCCCCGATTTAGCTCCATATGGCCCTGGGCGAGCCAGCCTTCTTTGGGAATTAGGGGGGAATGCAACGCTACCAAGCCACGGCTGAGTGATGTGCATCGCCGCGACGTGTAGTTACATTTTGAAATGCGTAAAAAAAGCCTCAGAATCTAAACTGAAAACAACGTTTACAAGCGAACACATTTACAAAAAATAATGGCCATAACAGGTTCAAATATTAAAGGAACACGCCGACTTATTGGGAATTTAGCTTATTCACCGTAACCCCCAGAGTTAGACAAGTCCATACATACCCTTCTCATCTCAGTGCGTGCTGTAAGGCTGTCTGACGGCTCCAAACACAAAAAAAGGAGATGAATGGTTCCAGCAATCCTACTGCTCCGAATAAGTGACAAAATAACGCCAACATGTTCCTATTTACATGTTGTGATTTATAGAGTCACAGCGTGTACAAAAAACAACGTAACATGAGACACAGCCGTCTTCTAACCGTAAACAAACTGGGAACTATATTCTCAGGCGGAAGAATATAGTACTTGGGCGGAGTGATATGCTCGCAGCAAGCCTGTCTGAGAATATAGTTCCCGGTTTGTTTACTGTTAGAAGATGGCTGTGTCTCATGTTACGTTGTTTTTTGTACACGCTGTGACTATACAAATCACAACATGTAAATAGGAACATGTTGGCGTTATTTTGTCACTTTTGTCACAATTCGGAGCAGTAGGCTAGTTGGAACCAGTTGTCTGCAGGATCTGTGCTAGGCTAAGCTAATGCTGGAACCGTCAGACAGCGTTACAACACGCACTGAGATGAGAAGGGTATGTATGGACTTGTCTTACTCTGGGGGTTACGGTGAATAAGCTAAATTCCCAATAAGTCGGCGTGTTCCTTTAAGGGCTGGCTAATATTTGTTCGAATATCATTATTTTTTTTAATATTCGAATGATATTCAAATAACAAAGTTCGGAGTCAAAGCCCTAACGGAGCGTGCCTACACCCCCCTGGCTGCAAATTAAATTTGCTGCCGCTAGGGTGCGTCTAGATTTCTAGGCTAGGAGGCTCTAGGCTCTAGGCTTTTCTGCCGACAGTCGGCCGTCGCGTTGGTGTGTCAGAGCCTTTAGAGGTTTCCAGTTTAATAGTTAGAGATGTTCCGATTACGATACCGATACCGGAACATCCAATACTGCCTAAAACGCTGGTATTGGTATCGGGAAGTACTGGAGTTTATGCATTGATCCAATACTACGTAATAAAGCCCTAAAGAATATCTACGTTAAAGTAGTTTATATATGTTCTTTTTCTTGTTATAACTGACTGTCAAACTGGATAATAAAAGAAAGTTCTGTGGCATTCATTGTTTTTGTTTGTTCGTGTTTCACAAAGAGTTTAACCTGAGTCAGACCGACAACAAAGATAGAAATAATATCACATCCATACAGGGAGAGTAGTAGACAGTTTTTAAAACATAATAAAATATATGACACACTGGTATCGGATCGGTACTCGGTATCGGCCGATACGCAAGTTCAGGTATCAGAATCGGTATCGGGAAGCAAAAAAGTGGTATCGGGCCATCTCTTGTAATAGTCCTATACCAGCTGTTAGAAGCAACAGCTTTAAAAGCTATAATGAAGTGAGTTAAATCACTTTTTAATGGTATTAATCAACAAAAGAATAAACAAAAATTAAAGAAGGATTATTATTAGATTAAATTACTTCATGAATCATTGTTTCTATGTCTTAACTACAAAGTTAGTCATTGCCTGGAGCCAGAAACAATCTCAGCAATGTACAGAAACAAGGAGAGTAATCTAAATAAGATAGGTATGGTGTCACAGATGCCAGTCTAGGAAACTGTTGCTCATATTCACAATAACCTATTGGAGTATGAAAGGTCGTAATTAGCAATTGTCAAAGTGAGAAGTACAGTATTTTAAGTTCATAAGGGATGAGTTGTGGCAATATGTGACATCATCACGAACCTAAAATTAATTGATATGACACACTGATAACGTTTGTATTGACCTCTGTATCAGTTTACTTTGTTATTTTCTCTCTTTCTCTTTTGCCTGTTTAACGGCCGTGAATTAAAAGGTATTTGGCAGTATCTTAGCCTCATTCCAATCAATCTGACAGATACATGTAGGACTGCAGAGTGTTTGTATTCTGAGATTGAACTTGTCAGCACTTTATTAAATGTAAATCCCCCTTACTCACGACTCTGACAAGCTCTGTCTAGAAAGGCATGCTAAGAGAAACAGTGGAACATCCTAGAATATGGGCACAGTTGTGTTTGTCTGACAATGAATAACTGCAAGGTTTGGTGCATAGTCAATATCTTTTATTGCGGACACCAGAGTTGCATGGGTTCGTTTTTGGCTCCTTACAATGAGAATTCAATTATTTGTATAGATGTGTCTCTGAAAACTCTGTTCGTTTCGAATATAACTAAGCAGAAATGAGAGAAACTTACCTGCAGATGCCAGGCAGCACATTGCAAGAAGTAAGAAGGGAATGGGGACTCTTCTAGCCATCCTGTAGCTTCCAGTATGATGAAGGTGGGTGAACAGGCCTTTCTCCTGCTTTTCACAAAGGTTTCCCTATCTATGAAGCAGTCTACAGGAAGTCAACTTCAAGCCCCAGCTGCAAAGTGAACAAAAGTAGAAAAGGTCAAGCAGGTTGTATTGAGCGTGGACAACAGCAGGGATCTGGGCTCTGCTTAATATACTCCGTGGGTGTGATGAGATGAGACATTAGAAACAGCAGTTTGGAGACCAGGGGATTAATCCAGGAGGGTTAATTGGGGGTCATGCTTCAAAGAGCTGTGCTGCACACACCTTCCTGTGCCCATGGCCATTCAGAGTGTGTGATGATTGTGGGACGGCTGACTGGCTTGCTGAGTGTGAAACACTTTGGAACATGCCACAGGCTATTAACACACTTTAATTTAGAGCGTCAGGAAACACTGAATGCTCCAATGGGGTCTTAAGTAAGCAGCTTAGTACCACCATGCTAATCAGCGTGACCTCACCCCTAAATATTTCACTTCTCAAACACTGAGTACCATGATGCGGCAAAGTCCATGTGCTATTAAACACTAAGGATGACCAACCAACCTAAAAATAAATAAACTTAATAAATTGAACATTTGAACAATCAAGTCACATGTGGTTTTCTGAATTAAGGTCAAACTGAAAATAAATGTATTTTTGCTAAGAAATTACTGTATACAGTACATTATATAACCCTGTGTTTGTTTTGATTCGTCAACTTATTTGATCAGAATTGTAAGTGCTAAAATTTTCTAGTGACAGCACCCCCTGAATTTTTTACACTACAAATTACAGTACTTATTGTATTACTGTAATTTGATTTGTGTAACATTATACATTATTCTGTATCGTGATTCAAATCACTGGGTGACATGTATAGTTAAGACTGCTTGTTCCTGTCAGCTTTGACGGTCTTGACATTTGACATCACCAGGTGGAATCATGAAAGAGTGAACACTAGCTAGGCCCGCTTCTTTATAGAGAGACAAACACAACACTGAGCGGGTGAGAGCTGCAGATAATTTAGCAGGTAATTACGGAGCCCCAGACATGACATCCAAAAGAAATACTTATTTGTGGCCACAAAATGCTAATTTGTGGCCACAATATACTACACAAAATAGTATTTTGGGGGTAACGACGTAGCCTAACTATAATGCGGGCAGTTCTGCTATACCTGTGTGGGTCACATAGGCTACCCAGAGTGAGCTAAAGGTGCAGTCATGGACAGAGATGATTTGATTGAATTGTATTTTAGGCTGTGAATGAGTTACAGAGACATTCTAAAAAGCCTGGTATTGCAAGGAATCGTTATTACCGAGAGGCATTTAAACAGAATATTGAGAGCCCGGATGCTTTACCAGGGAAGGTACGACTTGGATGCCGGTGTTGCGCTGAAAGCTCTGACCCATCAAAAACTGTGACCACAGAGGGCGCTGCTGCACATCGTCTGCTCGTGCGTGGTAGACAATGGAAGGCGAAGAAGAGCATCTACGCAAACGGCATTAACATTAATACATTACATCCACAGGTGCAAGCTGTATGATTATCCGCGGTTTGTTGTTGCTTCCTAGAAAGAGTAAACCGCTGGTCACCATATTAACCACCTCAGGCATAGTAACATATGTTTATCTGAAAGTAAATAAAATATATTAAGGTACATTTTCTCTGAAATGTTTCTAAACAAGTATTTCTTTGTGACTGCATGAGTTACATTTGTAATAACCTACGTAAAACCTTACACTAGACCTACATTTAAAACTTAAAGTAATCATATTCTACTGTAAAGAAAAGAAAGAACTAAATATTTAATGGACCAGCACATTGGGTAAATTGTCAGATTATGTGACCCCACTGTAACTGCTTAAGAAAGGAGTTAAACTTCAAAATATTGTTTGGGGTAGTTATGTCATCCCTTCACACTAATCTGGACATATCTTTTCTTATTTATAGTCATCACAGAGCCAGTACCTCAGAGGTCACCATATATTATAAGTACAGTAGCAGCCGTCAGAATATGTGCCCCACACAGGTGTATAGCAGAACTGCCCGCATTATATTTTGGCTACGTCGTTATCCCCAAAATACTATTTTGTGGCCACAAATTAGCATTTCGTGGCCACAAATTAGTATATGGTGGCCACAAATTAGTATTTCGTGGCCACAATTGATTTTTATTTTTTTCCGGATGTCATGTCTGGGGCTCCGTAGTAAACATGAAGGGAAAAGTAACGTTTAGTGGGAACTAGTTAGCAAGCTAAGCTAACCAGCTTCCACTTTCCAAATGGACACTAGCTAGCCTAGCTTGCAAGCTTTCACTTTGCAGGATGGGTCCTCCCAAATGTTGAATTTTGTAAAAGGACAGATAGCTTAAATGGCTATTACAAACGATATGTGGGCTTGTTAAAAATGGGGAAATAAGGTCTATTGACATTTGTAGGATATAAAAGACTATGACATGCTCCAGTCAGTAGCGCACCACAGAAGCTGTCTGTGCATCTCCTAGCTACACCGATCCTCAGATGTGGAGAAAAACCCACCTAGAGGAGTGACGCCTACTGTAGATGTTTGCACAAATATGTCTGTAATATAATATCTTCAGAAAAATGGAAAATCGGCACAATAGCTGCAGTACCATTACCATTTATATTGCCTTAGGTGTATTCAAATTATTTTTGAAGTTTCAAGTTTGTTTAACCTGAGTAGTAACTTCATTCTAGTGACAGTAAAATATGTAACAAATTGAGTATAACTCAAAGGATGTTACTGTGTAAGAGTTAAGGGAGGATTTATAAAAACAAAAAGTTTATTATTTGTATTGCACTTGAGCCAAATCATGTACAATTACATAAGTTTAGTTGCAGCTATTTAGAATCAAATGCTGCCCTAAAAACCTTTGACACAGTAGATTATTGCCTGCTCTTACAGAGGTAACATTATATTAACTTTGGTATTATTGCTTGTAATTGGTTTAAGAACTACCTATCTTTTAGCCCCTTTTAACAGTATCAAAATGGGTTCCACAGGGCTCAATCTTAGGTCCAGTTCTTTTCCCAATTTATATCAATAATATCTTTTCATCTTTGGTAAACTGTCATGCCCATCTGTAGGCGGATGACACTGCGCTGTATTATGTTGCTGATTCTGTTCATCTAGCATTTGAAAACTTACAACGTTCCTTTAATATTCTGCAAGAGGCTCTTAAAGACCTAAGCGCTGACAAAACAAAGTTATGCTATTTTCCAGAGCCAGAGCTATAGATTATACTGACCTTAATATTTCCACTATGAACGGACCTCCAATTGAGAGATTCACAGAATATAAATATCTCGGCATCTGGATTTATGAAAAGCCCCCATTTCAATTTCAAATTGATAATGTTGGGTGGCGACTCAGGCAAAAAAATTACTATCTCTATATCTCTTTCCCGTGTTTTGTAGGAAAAGGGTTGTTGAAGCAGTTTTCATGTTAGTCCTGGACTAGGTGATGCGATTTATAGACATGCATTCTCTTCAACTATTAAATCTCTGGACTCTATCACTCTGCCTTGAGATTCATAACCAGTTATGTCTATGGTACACATCACTGTATTTTATATGAACATTTTGGGTGGTCCTCTCTCCAAGAGAGACGTGATACTCACTGGTATCTTTTATCTATAAGGCTCTTGCTCTTGAAAAACTGTTTTTAACCTCAGTGCCCCTGACTCCTGGAACAAATTACAGCACTTTCTTAAAATCAAATCACTTGTGCCTTTTGGACAATTTAGAAATCTGGCTTTAAACTTGCAAACTTGAACTTGCTTTACATAGCCTACTTGTACTTTCTTTTGTATCCTTATTATCCTAATTTATTTATCAAATTATATTCATCAATTCTTCAATTCAGAAAATGTTATTGTCTTTTTATCTTTCTTATGATGGTATATTCTTTTCTTTTCTGTGTTGTTGTTTTGTTGTTGTCTTTGTAATTACTCAATGTCATTGCAAATGAGGACCACTTCTGAATGATATTTCGATTAAAAATGAAAGTTGATGAATGAATGAATGAAAATCAGGAATCTTTAAAAAGAAGACATTATTGTAGGTCACTTCTTTAAAGCTGCTCTCAACCTAAATAAAAAATATACAATAAATTAATTAAATTTTCTTGACTTCAAAAAGCATTAAAGCAAAGAGGATAGACATCAGATAGAAAGATACATTGCCATTGCATCAAAGCAGAGAGCTGTGAGGATCCCACTAGAGAAGCAGAGGATTTGCCCAACTTCAGAAAGCAGATTAGGAACATATACAGTCTGACATTCTAGATTTCGGGCCTATTATATCCAAAATCATGTTTTTTTAAAGGCTGAATCAAAGTTCAAAAGGGGATTATTGAAAGATGAAATTGGTACAAATGTTTTCTGAATAATCATTTTTAAAAAGTATGCTTTGGGCTCTGTCTAATTCTAGATTGACTGCATGTTTTGCAGCCACAACCAAAAACATTTTATAGAAAGATGTGGTCCACCGAAAAATGTATGCAAACTACTTCTCTGAGTGATATCAGATTCTTATGATAACAAAACTGTAACTGTTACTCAAGTCAAATGTCAAACCTATATGGTAAAGGTTCTGTGACAGGAATTGCACTCAGTACAGCAGTGTCTGTGACTAGTACAGTACCACGTGAAAGAAACAGATGCGCGCCTATCTGACTTGTGGTGAACCATAAAGGGTGTATAGAAAGTGATGCATGAAGTACTAAGGTGCATCCCTCTGCCGTGCAAGCAGCTTGAACAGGACAAAAGGGCCTTTCAGTGTGCAGCGGCTGCAGGGGCTGGGAAGTCATTTTGGAAGATCATGACAAATATTACACTTTCAGCTCGTCAAGGACAGTTTGATTCATGCCTCTCCTTGACCTTCATCTCTTCACTGACTAAACGGAGGTATACTGTGATGCAATACCTTCTGTGAGGCAAAGACCAAATCAAAGGAAAGCGGCATTCAGGACTGATATAAAGCAGTATTTTGCTAAGTTAGTTAAGACTTTGAAGATTTAAAGACCTGATGCAAAAAGTGTTTATATTATACAGGGTTTTCCCTACCATTATAAGCCAGCACCTAAGCTGAATGAATGTAAAATTAATATGAGCATTTAAAACTAAGGTAACGGCTTTTCTAAGATCTAATGATTGTAGTTGGTCCCAAGTGGACGTCTTTAGCAAGTTTTGTCTTTAAGCATTATTAATGTTATTTATTATTATCTGCTCTAGCTTTTTTCTTTTTCTTTTTTTTAAATTTTTTCGAGGGACGACCCCTAAACCCCTCACCAAATATGTGTACCTAAATCTTCCACAGACCTAGAGAAACTCTTGTTATATTCAGAGATCAAATAGGATTTTTAACTGATAAAGTTAAATTAAGGGCAACAAACGTTCCTCTTTTCTAAGTTTGAGTTGTACACTCAACCCAAAGCAACTTAGAAAAGAGGAACGGTTTTACTCCATGCCACGGTCGGTGCTGGCTTTGTTGCAGCAACAACTTAAATCACCTCATGTGACTTCTCTTCAACCCTGACCGTCTAAGCCGAGCAACTATTTCACCCAAAGAAGATCTGGAAAGTACATCACAACAGGCAGACCCCAGACTGAACATGCTGCACATTACTGAAACTAAGCTACATACTTGTGGTCACTTCAATGTTAAAGGCCTGGCTTATATCCATGTCATCACGTATGCATACACTGCAGTTAAGTGTTGTTAGGTCCAGAGGGCATATACTATGTTCACATAATCACAAAGACATAAGTGAAGAGAGAGGCAATACAAAAAGCTGAGGCAGTGTGTCTCTGTGTGTGTGTGTTACATACTGCATCTTGTGGTACAGTAAGATGTTAAAGGAACACGCCGACTTATTGGGAATTTAGCTTATTCACCGTAACCCCCAGAGTTAGACAAGCCGATACATACCCTTCTCATCTCCGTGCATGCTGTAAGTCTGTCTGACGGCTCCAGCGGCATCAGGCCAGCACAGGAGATGCAGGTGAATGGTTCCAGCAATCCTACTGCTCCGAATAAGTGACAAAATAAGGCCAACATGTTCCTATTTACATGTTGTGATTTATAGAGTCACAGTGTGTACAAAAAATAACGTAACATGAGACACAGCCGTCTTCTAACTGTAAACAAACCGGGAACTATATTCTCAGGTGGAAGAATATAGTACTTGGGCGGAGTGATATGCTCGCAGCAAGCCTGTCTGAGAATATAGTTCCCGGTTTGTTTACTGTTAGAAGATGGCTGTGTCTCATGTTACGTTGTTTTTTGTACACGCTGTGACTATACAAATCACAACATGTACAGTGGGGGAAATAAGTATTTGACCCCTTGCTGATTTTGCAGGTTTGCCCACTTACAAAGAATTCAAAAATCTACAATTTTAATCATATGTACATTCTAACAGTGAAAGACAGAATCCCAAAGAAAATTCCAGAAAATCACATCATATGAATTTATTAAAATTGATAACCATCTGATGAGGAAAAACAAGTATTTGACCCCCTAGACAAACAGCATGTTAATATTTTGTAGAAAAGCCATTATTGGCCAGCACAGATGTCAAACGGTTTTTATAGTTGGTAACAAGGTTTGTGCACATTTCGGCAGGGATGTTGGCCCACTCCTCCCTGCAGACAGCCTCCAAATCATTCAGGTTCCGAGGTTGTCGCCTGGCAACTCGAATTTTAAGCTTCCTCCAAAGATTTTCAATCGGATTCAGGTCTGGAGACTGGCTAGGCCACTCCAGAACCTTGATGTGCTTCTTCTTCAGCCACTCTTTTGTTGCTTTGGCGGTGTGCTTAGGGTCGTTGTCGTGCTGAAACACCCATCCTCGACCCATCTTCAGCTCTCTCGCTGAGGGAAGGAGATGTCGGTCCAGAATTCCACGATACATGGCCCCGTCCATCCTCCCCTCAATACGATGGAGTTGTCCCGTCCCCTTGGCTGAAAAGCACCCCCAAAGCATGATGTTGCCACCACCATGCTTGACAGTGGGGATGGTGTTCTTTGGGTTGTACTCGGTGTTCTTTGCCCTCCAAACACGACGAGTTGAGTTGAGGCCAAAAAGTTCTATTTTGGTCTCATCTGACCACATCACCTTCTTCCAGGCCTCTTCTGAGTCATCCAGGTGGTGAATGGCAAACTTCATGCGGGCCTGTACATGTTTCTTCTTGAGCAGGGAGACCTTGTGTGCGCTGCAGGATTTCAATCCATGACGGCGTAGTGTGTTACCAACCGTTTCTTTTGTAACTGTGGTCCCAGCTGCCTTCAGTTGATTCATCAGTTCCCCCCTTGTGGTTTTGGGATGATTCCTCACCGTTCGCATGATCAGGGACACCCCACGAGGCAAGATCTTGTGTGGAGGCCCAGACCGAAGGAGGTTGGCGGTGGTGTGGTGCTTCTTCCATTTCCTGATAACTGCACCGACAGTTGATCTTTTCTCTCCAACTTGCTTTCCGATTCTCTTGTAGCCCATCCCAGCCTTGTGCAGATCAACAATCTTTTCCCTGATGTCCGTAGAAAGCTCTTTGGTCTTGCCCATGGTGGTGATGTTGGATGCTGGTTGTTTGGGTGTTGACAGGTGTCTTTTATACAGGTAACGAGGTGAGGCAGGTGTATTTGATGTAGATAATTGGTTCGGATTGGGGCTGTGTCTTAAAGAAAGACTAACTGGCTTGTAGGAGCCAGAATACTTGCTGTTTGTCCAGGGGGTCAAATACTTGTTTTTCCTCATCAGATGGTTATCAATTTTAATAAATTCATATGATGTGATTTTCTGGAATTTTCTTTGGGATTCTGTCTTTCACTGTTAGAATGTACATATGATTAAAATTGTAGATTTTTGCATTCTTTGTAAGTGGGCAAACCTGCAAAATCAGCAAGGGGTCAAAGTCAAATACTTATTTCCCCCACTGTAAATAGGAACATGTTGGCGTTATTTTGTCACTTTTGTCACAATTGGGAGCAGTAGGCTAGTTGGAACCAGTTACCTGCAGGATCTGTGCTAGGCTAAGCTAATGCTGGAACCGTCAGACAGCGTTACAGCACGCACGGAGATGAGAATGGTATGCATCGACTTGTTTTACTCTGGGGGTTACGGTGAATAAGCTAAATTCCCAATAAGTCGGCGTGTTCCTTTAAGACTGCTGTTCTTGATGTTAAAATAACTAATCTGACACAAGTTTGCCTCATATGTAATCTAGACAACATCAGTGTGGTCTTATGACTTGGTGAATGAACCTAAAATGAGCTCCCCACTTCTTTCAGTGTGAATGTACAGACTCGGGACTAACAAACCACCCAACCTCCCACTCCTTCCATCACAAATTACCCACACAGCTTTATTTCTAAAAAAGCTAGAGATCCTGTCCCCACACACTTCAGTATACTTAAACAACATGCGGTATGACATCGTGGACTGTTTAGACTCTAACATCTGTGCATGATGTGTGCACCGTTGCCAATTGAGTCACCATGCAGACAGATTCTTGACACATCTGTGATAAACTATTAAACAAGTCTGATTTGCAGTAGCTTCCTGCATTTGACTTTTAAATATTAGTATTGATGATATCCAGTTTCTTAAATTGGAACTGAAAGAATTAGTCTATTGACACAAAATGAATATGCAACTATTTCAGAATCATTCAATCATTGCAGTCCTTTTGTTAGAATGGATTTCAAACTGTTGGTGGGACAAAAAATTGAAATTGAAAACATCTTCGGCTACTTCATTGTTTTCTGACATTTCAGACTAAACAATTCATCAAATCATAGCATTTAAATGTATATATAAAAATGATTACATTCAGCTTCAAAACCAATTGATTGGTTAGGAATGTAGCTTTCAAATATTAGTTCCTAAATATCCCATCACTGGCTGATCAGATTTGATTAAAAATGTTTTTTACATTGTTAAGAAGTGCTAATTAATTAAATTCATCTACACTCTGATAGCTCAGTTGGTAGAGCGGGCGCCCATGTATAGAGGTTTACTCCTCGTTGCAGCGGTCCCGGGTTCGACTCCGACCCTTTGCTGCATGTCATTCCCCCTCTCTCTCCCCTTTCATGTCTTCAGCTGTCCTGTCAATAAAGGCCTACAAATGCCCAAAAAAGAATCTTAAAATCAATCCAAAAATCATCTACACTCTACAAAACAACTACCAACATTATCCTATCCGTTGTCAGTGTTGTCACAGCAACACTGACAGACATTAGTGGATACACATCAAATCACCTCCATCTTAATGGCAGGCAGTTTCCACTGTCATGTACAAATAAACGAATTTCTGTTGTCAGTATTCCCTGCTTTCATCTAAAATATTACACGCGCGGTTTCACTGTCATTTATGTTCGATCCCCCAGGAGCGCCTGGACTGGAGAGCATGCTGTTCTCTATCTGACGGAATACCTCTGTGGCACTGTATACACTACAACACTCTGTTTACCTGCGTTTCATGTTAATTTCCTGTTTTCTTATGAAACGTGACCACAAAGAGTAGAGAAATGAATATCAACATGAGTAACTATTAGCTATAGCCTGTAGCTTCTAAAAGGAAAGCAAGAAGGAAAGCTACATGTCAATGCATTCAGCCAGAGACAGATGTTCAGCTGGATTTATGGGCGGTTAAGTAAACACAGCTAGCTGGAAAATATAATTTTTACACTAATAACAATCACCATGTAGCCTATAGATACAGTAGTTTGATAACCCATACTGTTCTAAAAACAAGCTAAGCGGTAACTATTGAAAGCGTTTGCTCACGTACCATGCAGTCTCCAGAAAATGTCAAAGTAAACTTGGTTGAAGATAAAGTCGCTCCGGTGGATGCGGATATTAGAGTCGTTCTTCTCTCGGCTGGACATTCACAGCATTCCGTTGCTCGGAGGGGGGGAAAAGGACGTTATATTTTACCACGGTATGGATAAATAGCCCCTCTCGCTGAAAGTTAGTTTACTTGTATCTACCTCCTTTTACTAGGAGCTTCATCTGGGGGCGGGGCGTAGAGGAAGGAGGCTGAGCTGTGCGCGAGATCTTCCCAAAGCAGGGGACACGGTCTCTTAAGGAGTCCCTGCAAGAGTGTCAGGAGGTCCTTCAGTCACCTTCTCTTACTTATCATACATTTTAGTCCAAAATTGGAAATGCATGACTGTGTGCTGAAATGTCTTAACACTCAGTCCCCTTTTACAGTACAGACAGATGTGCAACTCTATACAAATACAGAAATATTAATATAGGGTTGCTACATGTCGCTTTTATCACAAGAGGGCTCATAGAGTGATCTCTATATGGGGGTTCTTGATGCCAGATTATGGGAATGTCTGGTTAAGCAAGAGTCTTGTTACTTATCATAGCACACGTGTATGCCTCAATTGAGCACTCCAACATACTGCTGCAGAAAGAGGTCTTCTTTTCTTGTAGGGAAATAAATCTGCATGGGAAATATATAATTCTGGTATTTATTTGTAACAAATAGCACTTACAATAAGTACTGCATGTAAGCACAAATATATGATGCTTTTACTTGACTTCAGTATTTATGCTATTGTACACATCTTCTCTACATTTGAGAGGAAACTATTGAACTTTTTACTTCATATACAATAGTTACAGTTCAGTTTATAAAATACAATGCATTCAAATAGATTAAAGCAGTGTGTGAGTGTTTTCCAAATGGGATCCCTCAAGGACAGGACAAGGGTGCCCCAAGAATTATTTTTCATTTGTTTACTGTACATTTTTGATCATGTTTGGCCATGTTTAAAAACTAAGCAACATTTATAGAACTACATTTTTGTATTACAATTTCAAACATGAAAATCAATCAATCAATCAAAACTTTATTTATAGAGCACTTTTCATACATGTAAATGTAGCACAAAGTGCTTTACAATTAAAAACAAATGAAACTCTGTTTAGCTATTGGCTTGTTGGGGTGCCATAGACAAAAAGATCACTATGAAAGAAGGCCTATATAAAGTTCTTAAATGTAGTGCCACATACAATATTAAACATTAAAAAGCTGCTTACATAATAGTAATAGTAGCAAGTAATAGTGATCCAATTATATAACAATCTTGACCATATAGCACTGTGAAAGGGGCCATTCAGAATAATTGCTCCTTTAACTTTTGATTACTGAGTACTTTTGGCTGCCAAATCTTATTTCACTTAAATAAGATTTGGAATATATAACTTATAGTGGGGTAATTTTACATCATGGTCTTATTTATTGTACTTAGCTAAAGGATCAGACACTTTTCTACAAGTGTCTTATGTGTAAACAGGTAAGAGTGCTTTGCTTAGGGACACAACTGTTGGTGTAAAGAACACTGCTGCAGGGATCAAACCTGAAAACTTCCAGCTATCTTAGCAGCTGTACTTTATACATATATATATACTACTAGTCAAAAGTTTTAGAAAACCCCAATTGTTTTAGTTTTTTATTGAAATTTTAGCAGTTCAAGTCCAATAAATAGCTTGAAATGGTACAAAGGTAAGTGGTGAACCGCCCGAGGTTAAAAAAAAAAGTAAGGTTACCCAAAACTGAAAAATAATGTACATTTCAGTATTTTACAAAAAGGCTTTTTCAGGGAACAAGAAATGGACAAACAATGTAAAGCTGTTCTATAGCAATGGAGGTTGATCAAGCTTTGAAAGTTGGTGCTACCAATTCCCAGAGGTGTTCCAACTTGTCTGGATTACTTACAACCCCCTCTGTTTGTATAAAAGTATTGTTGGAACACACTGTGGTACCGTACCCTCGTGAGCATTATATGAACAGTATTGTACTGCAGAAAGTAGTGTGTTGCCATAAAAATGGCAGGAAAAAGGCAATTATCAATGGAAGAGAGACAGACCATCATAACACTTAAGAATGTTGGTCTTTCCTACAGAGAAATTGCGAAGAAAGTCAAGGTGTCATTGAGTACAGTATTCTTCACCATCAAAAGGCACTTAGAAACTGGGGAAAACTCTGACAGGAAGAGTTCTGGCAGACCCAAAGCCACAACAGAATCAGAAGACAAGTTTCTGAGAGTCAACAGCTTGCGTGATAGGCGGCTCACAGGACAGCACAGCTTAATAGTGGTCGTAATAAGCAAGTCTCAGTTTCAACTGTAAAGAGAAGACTTCGAGATGCAGGTTTGATAGGTCGAGTTGCAGCAAGAAAGCCATTGCTAAGACGTCAGAATAAGAAAAAGAGGCTTGCCTGGGCCAAGAAACATCATCAATGGACTACTGAAGACTGGAAGAAGGTGCTCTGGACTGATGAATCAAAATTTGAAATCTTCGGTCCATCACGCAGGATTTTTGTACGCCGTTGAGTAGGCGAAAGGATGGTTCCTCAGTGTGTGACATCAACTGTCAAACATGGAGGAGGAAGCGTGATGGTCTGGGGCTGTTTTGCTGGATCCAGGGTCGGTGATTTGTACAGTGATGATGGTGATTTAGTCCAGGCGTTGCGTTTCCAAGCAAAATCTGTACGTATGCTATTGGAGATGCTGTGATTAAATACCTAGGTTATTGGAAAAAAAGCAAATATGTTAAACTAGGAAGTTATCATGTTTATTGACATAATGTATAACATAACAGAAATCTGATCTTTTTTGTGATTAACAATTTTAATTTTTCAAACAACATACAAAATATACAGTTCGCAACATGACCTCCCCCCCCCCTTATCATCACCACCCATCCAGAAAAAAAATCAAGAAAAGATTACACAGTAACTACAACATTTAAGACCATACAACAAAATAATAACAAAATAGACAATAAACCATAAACCAAATAAACATACATATAAATGAAAAACACCATAAGCCCATCATACACGTCTCTCCCCAGCACAAAGCTTTTTCGGAGCATTCCAGGAAGCTTAGGTTTGCCCAATTTCTAGTATAAACATCCAACTTGGCAAACCGTTTATATGACATTTCAAATGCCGGTACCCCTTCTTTCCTCCATCCTCTTAAAATAATCTGTCTGGCTATTATTAAACTAGTCTGGACCCAGCTTCTTATATGTACTTATCCATCCCGCTTAGGATTGACCCATCTCCCAGAACAAATAATGTTGGGCTGAATGGAACCTGGGTCTCTGCAGTCTGACATAGGTTATCATGTATCAAAATTCCTGGACCTTATCACAGGACCATAGGACATGAAGTAATTGGTCATCCTCTGTCTAACATTTCATACAATTTGGTGTGTCTTTCAAACCAATTCTTAACAATCTGGAGGACGTCCAATTGAAGAAAGGCATAATCTTGAACTGAATGAGACGCAACCTCACATCGCGTGACATACAGAAATCTAATTTGAGCAAATGCAGTAATTTAACCACAGAGTTATCTACAATATTGCAAAGAACTAGCTACCCCCTACTGTACTTTGTGTTTTGATAGTGATACTGCCATATAGGGACTATAGGAAAAAAATATATTTAACTATATATACCAATACAATTTGAATATAATTAAATAATGATATCAGTTGTTTTGACTGTTAAATACAGTCACAATTAAGAACAAGGCTGACAGGCATAGATACAGTGTAGATTCCATCAAATACCAATGGAAATACCGGTATGGTATATACCTCATCTTGCATTACAAATGTGTAGGGTCACAAGGGAGAGTTTGTCAAACTTTTGTTTTTGTTTGTTTATGAAATAATTCAGTTTTCTTTACCTTATTCTTCTTTTTTTAGGGGTAACGAGAGAACTTATTCCAAAATACAATGATTAAAGACAGGGATAACCATCACAAGGGCTAAAACAGAAAGACAATCATACTACGACAGTTTAGAGCTTTTAATCTACCTGATGTTAATGCCTTTGGAATGCGAGAGGAAGCCTTTGTGAGCATGTACTGCTGATATATGGGCCTATACTGTACATCCTACTGCTGTTAGGTTACAAGGAACATGCCCTCTGTAAGGTACCAACAACAAGACACTAAAGAAAACAATGCATTATTTTTGAATGACATATTAAGTTTTCATGTGAGGCAAAGAACATGTGTAAAAGCCTGCTTTTGGAATCAAGCATCAAGCATTATTCATTTCTCAATGTAGTTGTTAAAATGCTCAAATGACCAGTAAATAAAGCACAACCAACGAATCTGAAAGTCATGTTTCTATAGAGTGTTGTTATGATTAGGGAATTTGGTTATTTTACAGTTTAGGCATGTTTGGCCTCTGTGAGAGGAAAACACTTTGGCCTGGGTTACATTACATTCATTTGGCAGATGCTTTGTTTTGCTCAAAGCAACTTACAATTAATTACTTTACACCTCCATAAGGAGTGCACTCAACTTCCTATGTGATATATAAATGCTATACAATTACCTTTTGTACATTATTGCTTTGGATTTTAGGCAAAAGAGCAGTTGAAAGTAACTTGCTTTTCTTTGTGATCAGATTAGTACAAGGATATTATTGGGTATGTAATCACAATAAACATCACCAACCTACTTGGCTTCTCCTATATTTAAACTTTGGGTGGCTTCTAATATTAGGATGTAAGATACTTAGCTCTCACAAGACATTTTTGTCACACACTTTCAATTCACCACCCCACAACCCCAATCACAAGCACTAAACTGTAAGCGGAATGATTTCTGTGTGTGAAATCTCTCGTACCCTCCTGAACAAACACTGCTTTGCTGTGATATCAGACTTCCACTACAAAAGAAGATGCTGTGTGACTGGGTACAACATAAATGTCAGCTTAGTGATTTACCACTAATGAGACGGCACCTATGACAAGAAGGAAGGAAACTTTTGTTGTGGAAAACACACACACACACACACACACACACACACACACACACACACACAAACCCTGAAATGCTGCTTTTGAGAGCTGACAAGGAAACGCTCAAAGGGATCAAATTATTTTACATCTCATACATATGCATGTCACCGTTAAAGTGTTCCACTTTGTTTATTTACACTGTGTTAGGGTTGTGAATACAGCTGAGAGGAAGGGAAATAGAAAGCCTAACACTGCATCAAAGATAAGCACAATCTGAAGCCTCTTCACATTCCATTAATGTAACTGGAGTTCTTGAGTTTGTATTGACCCAGTTGATTGCACTAGCTGTCAAATCCAACAATGCTCTGTCAGAGGTGTCATGCTGCACTCAGTGTTAATGCCATCAAGTATAAATGCATCGAATAACAAATCATCTCAGTATTTGGTTGGATTGTATTACAGCAAATTAAGATATTGGGCTAGACAATTTAGGCTTATATAAGCCTAAATGTAGTTTTCTAAAAAATGTGCTCATCTTTGCATATGTTATTGGCTATGTGGCATAGATATTATGTAGAGTTTATGTGAATGAGTATTTATTGTTTTATATTGAGTGTATTTATTTTGTGTTGTCTAAAATAACAATAATAATCGTATCAACCATGATGCATTAAACATCTCATAATCTCATAATGAGTGCTTGATGGAAAGTAGTAAGCAAATTAAACTTAGAAAAAACTGTAATGTGACCGTAGTTATTTTTGGTGATTAACAATTTTTATTTATTTTTTAAAACAAACAAAGCATACAATTTGCAACATACCCCCCCACCCACTCCCCTCATCATCACCACCCATCCAGACAAAAATCAAGAAAAGATGACACAGTAACTACAATATTCAAGATCATACAAAATAATAACAAATAATTACAAAATAGACAATAAACTGTAAACCAAATAAACATACAGTATGCATAAATGACAACACCACACGCCCACCATACACATCTCTCCCCTGCACAAAGCTTCCTAGGAGCCCTCCAGAAAGCTTAAGTACCTTCCCCATTTTCCCGTATAGACATCTGACCTGGTGAACCGTTTGTATGACATCTTTTCAAACACCGCCACCCTAGCCATCTCACAAGCCCACTCTTGGATTGACGGCAGCCCTTCATTCCTCCATCCTCTTAAAAGAATCTGTCTGGCTATCATTGAACTAATTTGGACCCAACTTCTTATGTGCTTATCTATCCCGCTTAGGATTGACCCTCCTAGAACAAATAATCTTGGGCTGAATTAAATCTGGTTCCCCGCATTCCGACAGTGACCATAGTTATTTAAAGGTGTGCTGAAATTCCATTTGATTGAACGTTTTGGTTGGGAATAAAGAAGGAAGCATGGGCAATTCCATAAAAAAGCAGCACATACAGCGATTGTATATTCTCAACTCATATTGGCAGCATCATTTTAATTTATATATACCTAAAAAAAAATAATGAATAGAATAACTTGTCATCACTGTGAGAATCCCCTTTTCTTTGTCCCTGCTCCAGGATTGTCTTTGGGACACTAAATATTTTTATTTGGGCAGGGATTGTTATTGGACTGCTGCTGACTGGAGCTGCAGGAAGTGTATTGGATGGCCAGAGCAAAGAAGGATCTACTGCCTCATACATTTTAAATCACATAACGACACCAAAAAACAAATAAATACAGTCTTAAAATTTTACTTCAACTCGTTCTCTTGGCACTCTACGACTTTCAATGGACCAGGACAGTTTCTCACATGTTTTCACTTTGATTTAAAATACCTATCAGTAGCAAGAAAGATGAGCTCATTTTTTTGATAATACTGGGTTTTATATCAAAGCATAAACACATGTGAATTCTATTCAAATTCAGACTTTTCCTTTAATTCATTTAAAAAACCAAACCATATGCTACTAGACCACTCCAAACATCTTTACTCTACATCCTTTACTAACAACATATGGTGCACACATTAAGAATAAACTTTATTTTTAAAGATTTTTTTGGGGGCATTTTAGGCCTTTATTTGTGACAGGACAGCTGAAGACATGAAAGGGGAGAGAGAGGGGGAATGACATGCAGCAAAGGGCCACAGGTCGGAGTCAAACCCGCTGCGTCGAGGACTGAGCCTCTGTATATGGGCCTGCGCTCTACCAGGTGAGCTACCCAGGCACCCTAAGAATGAACTTAGATAGAAAGCAAGCTAATAACAGATTCCTGTGGTATCAAGCGCTGCCCCTGTCTGTTTCAGCTTTCCATAAAAATAATCCTTTTTTGAAAATATGTTTTTAACAAGCAGAGCTATCTCTGTCAGCACCTCTCCCACCTGTTCACCATGTATGTCCTTACCAAAGTGGGTGGAATGTACTCACAAATTCAGGATTTTAAGTGCCCTTATTTGTACTGTATGTTGACAGTAGTTTATAATTCATTCTTTAATTCAGCCTGGGCAACCAACATACCATGTAATGCAATCATTTGAAGGACACAAATATGTGGATTATATTGCCCTCTTATGGATGATGTAGACCAAGGTAATTCTCAGAAAGAGATGCCCGCTTTGCATATTTCTTATAAGGTCATCTTTACTGAACGATTCAGACAACTAAAGATGTACATATTGGTAGTAGAAGTAGTGGCATTAGTAGCAGCAGTATAGCAGTGCTGGAAGAAGTGTGGTCCTTTACTTAAGTAAAAGCAGCAATACCACATTGTTAAAATACTCCACTGCAAGTAAAAGTCATGCATTCAAAAGTAGTTGCCAGCTAAATGTATTTAAAAAGGAAAAGTACTCATCATGCAGGAAATGTCTCCAGTCAGTCTTGTATTACATATCATATTACTGGATAATTATTATTGATGTGTTATCTGTAAGCAGAATTTTTAAGGTGTGTTTAAGGTGGAGATTATTCTAGCAGCTTCCTTTACTTGAGTGGTTTAATCTACAAAAATGCATCAGATTTTATAAAAATCATTTTAGGCTTTGTATGTACAGTCTTAATCTGAAAACAACATAGCTGTTACATTAATGTAATGGCATAAAAAGTACAAAACATACAACTGAAATGTTGTTATATATGCATAAAGTAACATTAAATTGAAAGTAAAGTACAGTATTTTAAATCATATAGTACTTGAATAAATGTATTTGGTGAACGTTGCTTGTTGCCTGGCTTGGTTTGAGGAGTCTATATTCATTAATTCATTGAAAAACAAAACCAGTTTCTACTCCTCACATTTGAACCATCAGAGAATTTCCTACAGTACTGCTATCCAACGTGAAATAACATGTCTTATCACAATGGAATTTCTCTTGTCAGAACTGTATATGTTAATCAATTACTTTTGGGTATAAAAAACACAGAACCACAACAACATTCCACAAGCTTCTGCCATCAAACCTCTTTCGCATGATGGTTTAAAGCCAACATTTGCCAATGGCTCCATCTTGTGGACAAAATGTGTAAATTATCCAGAAAATTGAATTAGTTTAAAGTCCTTTCATTTATGAGATACAAATATTGGGTGTGTGAGTGTCAAACATTTTAGAGACTACTGCATTGATGTTGACCACAACTAGCCTAAATCTACAAGGTTCAAGAAACCAAATATTAAAGTATAATTAAAATGACACGTTGCAGAAATGCCTCAATGATTGTTGTTGTTGTTGTTGTCTTTTTAATCTAACCATTGTGACAGGTTAGCCTATTTCAGGCGTATATTTGACAGGACAGCTTAAAACATGAGATGGGAGGTAGAGAGGGGGAACAACATGCAGCAAAGGATCGCTGGTCGGACTCAAACCTACGGTCGCTGCGGCAAGGCCTGAGCCCCCCCCACTCCCTCCCTCCCTCCCTCCCAATGGTCAGTTAGTAAATTCAGCCCAATGTCCACGCTGTCCACACCCCATTAACGGGTTTTCAAGTTGTATCTAGGCCGATGTATTTTCTTTTTACAGGACTGGTTGTACATCCATGGTTGTAGCAGAGAATGTCTAATCCTTATTAGACATTCTCTGCTACAGAACTTCCACTCTCGGGAAAATTCCAGGTTGGTACAATGGGGCTAATAGGGAGTGAGATAGGGAGTGAACAGGCTCTCCATAGACAGCTTCTGGTTGTAGGCTATGCCATTGCCATTGCCATCATAAGCGCAGGTACTTCAGCTCACAGGAAGTAAACTAATGCCTAGTTCGAGTTACCCCTGTAAAGTCCACAGGCGTTGCCTCATTTTAATACTCTGAACTCTCAATTTTAAAGTTTTCTTCAAACTTTTAGTGATTCTACATGTCAGTCATGTTCATTCTATCGCTTCGCATTTCCCGGCTTAACTGTCCCGCAAAACAGCTAACTTACTACAAAGGCAGTAATGTTAGCTAATCAATACAAGTTGTTATTCCTTAAAACGTGTACTTCTCTATAACCTCATGGGAAAGGTACACATAATCAAGGCTATATACATAAGTAATATAGTAATTTCCTTGGTAGAGAGTGGTTGGTAGCTTTTATGTGTAGTTGAAACCAAGTTTTCCGCTTCTGGGTCGGCACGCGAAATCACCGCTCCGCCCAGATTTCAGTTAACCTTTTCTTTCAGTCGATGTAAAGACAGACACATTACCCCTCCGCTGGAAGTCGGACAGCCAGACTCCCTGTACAGAGAGACAACCGAAATATCTGACATTATTTAGAGAAGGGTTTGTGTTAGTGTCTTTGCACCGACCATGCAGTCAGTATTCTTAATAATTGATAACCCTCCAGGATACTTCCGTGACACCGAGTTGCCATTTTGTTTGGAACAACTCAACAAAAGGGTTGTCTAATGCTTTAAAACCCCAGGTATCGTTAGCTAACGTTACACATGATAGGAGACCCTTTGGGATGTTTGTTTTTTGCATGAAAGAAATGTTTCTGGCGCCTTTCTCTGCAAAAAAGCAAAGTGGAACAACTCTAGTTAGTGTTTTGACCAATCAGTTTTAGAGCCTCGTGCAGAGGGGTATAAATTGAGGCAGTTGCCGTAGAGACGCCTTCCACTGAACGCAAGAGACCGTGATATCTCGTAAGGTAATGCTAGCACTGTGACGTTAATGCTTACTAAATACCATGTTTTACAAAAGTAAACTTCTATTGTGGTAATGTTAGCTGATGTAACCCTACTAATGAGTGAAACATAGGCAGAAAAGGAGCCCATAAACTCAATATCATCGTAACATTTAACGTAGCTATAGCTACTGCTAAATTAGCTAGCTAACGTTATACGATAACGTTTAGCTAACGCTAGCTACAGATGCTTGTGTAAAGTGAATATTGCATGAACATGCACCGGGATAGTTTGTACAACTGGTGGAAATGTGAAAATACCTCTCTAGCTATATTTTACAATTGTCAGTTAGCTAACGTTAGCAATCAGGCTTAGGATAAGTGACCAAAGTCGCCTGGCAACGCTAGCATTTATCATAAATTGCCTAAAAAAGTTCTAATGTTAGCTAACGTTAATGTGACTGCGTAGGTCACCATTCTAACTTACTTTATAACTTGCACAATTCGTTGGACGAATTTTAATCTACATTGTTTTTTTTTGTGTGTTTATTTTTATTTTTTTTAAAGCCAAGCGCTGCCTTCATTGCCCTCTAATTTTTGTTGACGTGCTCTCACAGCAATGTGGAAGTAGCTAACCTAACGTTAAGTCAAAGTTGCTAACCTGTGGGCGTGATGGTGGCTTCACGTGTTGCCCTGATCACCGTCAACAGCGCAGCATGCAGCCATGCTTTCAGTTCAAGACCGATGCGTAACATCTGAAGAATTATAGATAAACACTTAACTCAGCCAGGCTTACTACACCTTATGTATCTTACTGTAAGATTGTTGTAATCATTAGCTAAAGTTAAGATGCTGGTAAAACTGGTTTTTAAAGCAGGTGAAATGATGGTTCACTTTAATGTTTATTTCAGACTCCCAATAGGCCCATAGCAGGAAATACACAAACAAATCGAAAGCAGTTCTTCCTAGGACTTGTTAGAGCCTCTATGATGCTATTTTCAGACTCATCCAAACGACACATACATTTATACATTCATTGTCTCAATAGTGCCTCACATGTAGAAACGCCAGCATTTCCAAACAATTGACTGGCTGGCTTGTAAAATTACAAAGGCTCTATCAGATTGACTTAAATGTGTTCAGGACACCCCTAAATGCAACAATTCACACAATGTGTGTGTTAGCAGTAATGGTTGTTATTGTGAGGGTTTCAAAAAGGAACCTGGGGCCTGTTTCACAAAAGCAGAATATATAAATCCAGGATAACTGATAAAGCGAGGCTTGACCTAGTCTAATCTGTGCATCCTGGCTTGGTGCGTTTCACAAAGGCCAAGCCAGGCTGAGGAGGAGCGACTAGGTCGAGTCAGGCTGAACTAATTCAGATAGATGCGTGTCCACGGAAGATAACTCAGGAAATTTACCATGAAGATCCATTTTCTATAACGCTAGAATATGAAGCGTAAATATCTCTTTCACTCTGTTCCTCCCTCTCTCTCTCATTGGCTAAAATATTAATTTCCTAAGTCATATTAACTTCCACTACTTGCTTTTAATGCAAAGTGTACAGGTGTTCGTTTTTGCATATGACAAGTGACACATTGAATGGTTTCATTTAAGAGCAGTAGTTCATAAATGTATATTTTTAGACTATCATTTAGTCGGTCCGCTATTATCTGTCACGCTTTTTCTCGCGTTTTTTTTATTTTTTATAGAGGACGAGTTTCCTTCTCTACATATTATATGCCTTGCTCCCTGGTATATATGGACATAAAAAATAAAGACAGTGACGAAATTGCACTGTAAAATCTAGAAACTATAAAGATGATAAAGTAATAAATTCCATGCACACTATAAACATGAATGGAACAGAATATATTCATCAGTTATTTCTCCCCAGGCAAAATATAAGGTCAACAACCATTAAGGTGTCCTCTCCCTGTTGTAACATGAATGTACAGTAGCCTACATCACTAGATAGTTACTGGTCCAGTGAACTAAGTCTATAATTTGGGAGGATTGTACAGTTAGGATATGTTCTTAAAATTGTACAATCCTCCCAAGTTATAGTCCCAGTTTACTGGACAACCCAAATTGTGTGCTAAGAATGCCAAATACAATGCACATGGAAGCAGAACAAACATGATTCTTATTGTTAAAGAAAAAAAAAAATTATAAACTAAAATAATTTAAGGTGCATTGGCGAACTATAGAAATGTACAGCATTGTGTGTATTGCCCTTAGTAACAGACTTCATTTAAAACTCAGTTGAAATTTTATCAGCCTTTTCTATTTATCTCAACAACTGCCATAATATATTCATCAAACTTCTTACAACAATATGAACAGCAGTCTTCATACAGCAATATAACAGTAACAATGACAAATTTATAATTATAAAAAAATAATGGTCACAACTTTAAATAATAACAGTACTCAAATGAACAACAATATGCACCTGTTGTATTTTAATCCAGGCTGATAAGAAAAGGGTAAAACCACTGCTGAGTGAACAGAAAAAGTTCCAGGATTAAATAAATTCTGGCTGTTAGCCTGGTCAGGACCAGGCTAGCTGCACAGAATAAATCTCCATGGTGATTTATGTGCCTCTGCTTTCGTGAAACCGAGTCAAGGCTAAATTCATCCAGGATAACCAGGAAATCCCGGCTTAATCCCTTATCTTGGTTTTGTGAAACAGGCCCCTGGATACTTCAGGAAAGTGATGATATGAAGGTGATATGGAATGCAGAAAAGCAGAAAATCTTTAATGTTAGAAGCTGGTAGCAGTAAATGCATTGTGATTTTTACCTGTTAACTGGCTTAAACAACTGAATATTAAGATTAAGTAGGAGTACATCCATCAGTCAAATTAACTACTTTCAGCTGTAGTAAGTCCTAAAACTACAAATAATGCTTTTATGCTTTTTTATATTAAATAATTGCAAACCTCAAACAGCAGTTGACCCCAATCTTGCAATTGAATGACAAGATATAGGAGACTGAGGAGCTCATCATTTAATCACACATCCTTTGTCATGGTTTCACTGCTTTACCTTTTTTAATAAATACAATATATAATATTGTGGATATAAACTATATGTAAATAAAGTTGTTGGCATGTTAGAAACCTGAATCTATAATTGTTTTGGCTGAGCTGAATGGAACAATTTCTTAAAGATGCTGTAGGTGGCAGTAGCCTATTACCCATGTAATACTGGCTCTTAAAGTTGTATCTAACTGTAAACCTGAGCTGCTAAATGAGGTCAATACAGTCAGCACACTTTTACATTTAATAAAACAGATGGTCTATTTTAGGATAGTAGCTTGAGCTTTTTAATTTCAAACTTAAAACAATAATGAAGCAGCGGCTTTGAAGCCTTCTTAAGACTATAAAGGCGAAAGCAGCTATAGTTGTCATGGTATTGATTTTTTTTTTTTTTTCTTCTCCGTACTACACAAATTTATGAAGTAATTTAAACGGTCACAGTTACCACCAGAAAAATAATTTTAATCTCAGCTGTGCATTTATTCCTGTAGTAGTATTGGTCTGCTTCAGAGCATATAAGCGACAGGAGGATTTCTGGTGAGTGCAGAGCTTATGTTTTAAAAATTAGAAGCGTTGCCTTATCCCTCTTTTCTCTGGTACTGCACACACCATGAATTTGAAGCATGCCAAGCCTTACCCAGACTTGTGTTGTAGGCTACATGCTGATGAAGGCGCCCACCCTCTCTCCATGCCAGCAGTACCTGGAGCATCACCGGCATCCAGCTGACTTTTTATCAGTGGGTGAACAAGGAGCTCCGGGCACCGGTGGCATGGAGGGAGAGCAGGCGCTGTTCATCTGATGAATGCAACACAGTGCCGGAAATGAACAGCTCTGTGAGGAAGAGTGGAAATTCTGGACCCTCCACTTACTCACATCCATTTGGAAGCAGACTGTTTATTGCCATTAACAGGCTTACAAGAACAACAACAAAACCGTGTTGCCATGGGGATAAGCTCAACTGTGCACAGCCCTAAAAACAAGCATTGTATATATCTATATTTCTTATTGTCAACAAATCCTATTAAAATACCTAAACCAACAACTTTTGGACTGGATAGCTGTAAATGAAATGGGTCACAAATAAACTTGTTTTGAAATGAGTCATTTCCTTAACCCTCGTGGATGGATGTTCTTTGCAGGTAAAATTAATAATTACTTTAATTAAATTGTAGGTATTTTATTCAATGTTATAGCATTTGAAAAAACATATTTTATTTCTGCTTTTTTTTTTTTTTTTTTACTCAAACAGACAGGTATAATATCATATAAACTAGGTTTATTGACCATGAATTTAAAATAGAGTTACGTAAGTGACAAAAAAAATGACAATTTTGACCTGGAAAGATAAAACTAGGGTTAAACAGTTGGGCACTGAGTAAAGTTAGCTAAAACTGCAGTGAATAGTTTTATTTGTTGGGCCTCCACTGTGGATTGATACACATTTGATGCTACACACAGACAATGGCCTACTTGTTATTAGCATTAAATAATTGTTGTTTTTGGTCTTTTCATGGACTTAGTTGGCAATAAGACAGTATAACTTGAGACTACATTAGCTGCTACTAGCTTAACCCATCCAAATGTTGTACTGAACTGTTAGCGGTCAAGTTTCATTGTTGGTAATGTAGGCAAGATTTTCAGATGTAAGGCTTAAAACAATATGTTTCAGTGCTGATGTATTAAATGAGAGACTCTCTTAATTTTTTTTTTTTTTAAACTTACATTTTTGTTAAAGTGATGGAAAATCTTTACTCCTTGTTTAGGAAAACCTGAGATGAAAACTAAGTTGCTGCAAAGCATCAGACTGTTTCCCCCTTATGGCCTTTGGACAACACAATGTCTAATGTGAAAGTCTTACCCGTTGTGAGTGGAAATCCCCCTCCCCCAGAGGTCATAAATCCAAAGAGCCATGGACGTGTAACCAATCAGCTACAGTACCTGGAGAAGGTGGTGATCAAAGCTTTATGGGGACATAACTTTTCGTGGCCCTTTCGCCAGCCAGTTGATGCAGTGGCACTGCGTCTCCCAGTAAGTAATAGGATTGTTATTGTAGCATGTCAGCTTATCTGTAAAATGTACTGTTTAGCTTTTTCTTGTTTTCAGTTAAAGGATTTCACAGTGGAATCTAAAATTAGGTGCATCCAACAGAATTTGTCTTGGTGGATAAGTGCCATTAGACTGTGATCTGGGAAGAAAATATGTTGCTGTATTCATGCTAGTGTGTTTGGTGTCTTTCAGGATTATTATACAATTATCACAAAGCCTATGGATCTGAGCACTATTAAGAAACGTCTTCAGAACAAATACTACTGGCAAGCACTCGAGTGTATACAAGACTTCAATGCCATGTTCACAAACTGTTATGTGTACAATCAGGTAAGATTGTACTATTATACATAACATGTACATACAACAGCAAAGGGCATTTCAAACTGCCCACACAGAAATAATTGACTTGTAGAAAACTTGCTGTTAGATAGGTTGTAATGCAAATTTGGTATACACTCGCCCGCCCAGAATTACATTTTGTTTTTAGGGTATGACATTGCTGAAGATTTAGTATTTCTGCTGTTCAAATGGGATTGGCTTATGAATACACACTATATTGACTGCTTTTTTATTTTATTATAATATACTGCACATTTTCTTTTTACAGCCTGGAGATGACATTGTTTTTATGGCACAGACCCTGGAGAAGCTTTTTTTGCAGAAAGTGTCCCAAATGCCCAAGGAAGAGTGTGAAGTTACAGCAATCACTACAAAGGAAACATTGAAAGGGAGAAAGACGAATGCAGGTATCTGGCATAACAGTCTTTTAAAGTTGTAGTCTGTAAAATGTTCATGTAGTTAATTGTCTTTTAAAGCAACACTATGTAACTTTTAGCTGCACCTGTAGTTCCAATGAGACAACCTGTAGGGGATGGTTTTATTAGTATGGGTAATCCCACAGCAAGAACACCAGCAACTAATGTAACGATAGCCTCTCTGAGCAAGTGCAAAGTTGACGGTGTCATGCACACGGCACGCAACTTCACGTGGGGAGGGGCTGGGGTGTGTGTGTGTGTGTGTGTGTGTGTGTGTGTGTGTGTGTGTGTGTGTGTGGAATGTAAACTAAGAATCTCAAAGTAATGAGGAACTATAAAATATTGACTTAGACTCTCAATATATTGACTTAATATCTCAAAATATTGGCTCAGTATCTCAATATATTGACTTAGTAACTCAGAATATTGACTAAGAATCTCAAAGCAATGAGAACATTTAAAATATTGACTTACAATCTCAATATATTGACTTAGTAACTTAGAATATTGACTAGGAATCTGAAAGTAATGAGAAACTTTAAGATACTGACTTAGAATCTCAATAACAATAGTATATTGACTTAGTAACTCATAATATTGACTAGGAATCTGAAAGTAATGACAAACTTTAAAATATTCACTTAGAATCTCAATATATTAACTTCTGCACACCGGCGTGCAAAGTATAACTTTGTATTATGGAGTCTGGAGATCCTTTTTTCTTTTTGAAGGGGAAATCTATTCTTGGGACACGTTTTGTTTCTACTGTTTCAACTGAATTGTATTAATGTTAATAGAGTTTGGATGCTTTCAACGGTTTGTTCGAATTTTGCATTAGCAAAACACAAAAGTTTTTATAAAATGATAAATCTTTACCCGGACAAGTGACTTTTGTTCATGGACAAGTGAAATGTAAATGTACTTGTCCAAAGACAAGTGCCTCAAAAAGTTAATGTCAAGCCCTGCCTGAAAATAACTGTTAAAATATATAACGACTGTTACATTAGCTGTAGCCTGTGCCCCAGTGTTTAGTTTGAGTTTGAGTTAACGTTATTTTAGACTGAATCAAGCTGTCAGCTAGCGGTTAGCCGAATTAGCTGTTAGCTAAACTAATGTTAGCTAATGTTAGAATCGCTTAGTCAGGTCGGCATGCTGGTTTTAGGTCTACCATCGACGGTTACCATTTCGTTGCTTATATTCCAATTTGTCAATGGAGAAATTGCATTATATTTTTACTGCCGGAACCCTCTATGGGTGGGACTGTTGAGCTCTATTACCTCTCAGCTCATCTTAGACTAAACTGCTATCTGTGTGGACTCTGGATTGGGGCATGTGAAGGCATCGCTCAAGAGAGACTTGCAATCTAATGACACCATTCATTCGACACTGTACGTTTTTGAAAGGAACTCTGGTAGATAAAGTCTCATAGGCTTGCCTACATCTATCGCCAAAGCTGCCACTACAAACAACCTAATTCAAATCTTTTGGACTACAACTTTAAGATGTGGTCGACTATTACTATTGTTGGTCTAAACTGTAAAACTGTTTACATTAACTTCCATGATTCATGGTTGTTGCAGGTGTGTTTGAGAATGACACTTACAAATATTGCCATGTTTGAACGACTTCCTCTGGACAGGTCCAAATGAAATGTGCTTCCTAATTTGACTATTTTAAAATGGTATCCGATTCTTGTGCATGTATTCACTTTACCTCTGGTCATGCAGGTGCAATAAAGCAGAGATCCTTTGTGTCAGAAGTTGTTCTCCAGCAGACTGTAACCGTCATTCCACCTGATGTGCCTCAATTCATCCCACCCATCCAGCTCTCTGCACAAATTGATGCAACCGTAAGTATTTTATAGCTTTGCAAGCACCTTCACACATAGGCGCTGATTTAGGTTATTATAGGTTTTCCTCCGTGGGTGCTCATGGGCGCATGACCTTTTTAAAAAGAAAAGTAGTCAAAAAATGTTTGCATTTCAGAACCTTAGACAACGGACAGCGGCTGATACAAACACACTATTAACTCAATAATGAAGCTGTAAAGTAAGCTATCTTTCAACTCAGGACTGCGCCACTTCTCACAAATACAGATAGGATTGGAGATGAGAAGTTTAACTGACCACCAAACCTTGCTGACCTGACGGGCATTTTCATCCAAGAGACGCTGTGATTGGTGGATAGGATATGGAGCAGGGGATTGACTTCGACATAACCAATCACATTATGACAGACACTCCACTTAGCATCAATTGCAATGTTTCATTTTAAATGAATGTAGCCTACTGGCAGTCTGGCACACGTGGATGCTCTGTATCGGCGCTTATGCCTTCACAGTATACATTCTGACTTTAAATCATGAAATCAACCAAGAGTGTGAAAACCTCCAGAAAAGAGGTTGTCTATTTGGCTAGATTGTTATGATTGGATATCATAGTTTACTACTCTATTCAGATTCATGACTTATTACAATAATAAAAAAAAAAAAAAAAAAAAGTACATAAAAAGTTTAATTTGCTTCGACATTAATTTGCGCGAGTCAGCGCTACACTGAACTGCAGGCTGCAGTCCGTGTGTATGAGGCAACAGAGGGGGAGGGACAGAGGTTCTACTGCTTGGTTTTACAGGCAGCTTGTCTCCAACAGAGCATTACAGGGTGATTGGGGTGAAGTTGTCTGTCTACTGTATTACTGTACAGACGTTTCCCCAGTGGACAATCTGTCTAAATAACATTTCAGATTCCATAGCCTGTGTTTGTTCTTTGAACCAAACTTTAATTATAACATGCAAAACAAATTAATGTATGTAGTGATTTACTGTTTGTGTACAACCTTTTTCTAAATATTCAGATTAAAAAAGGTTTTAAGAGGAAAGCAGACCCCTCAACCTGCACCACCTCAGTGATCAGCAGTAGTGAGGTATCCCATGCTGAGGATCATTCAGCACCTAGGACATTATTCTCCAGGAGAGGCAGTGGAAGGCCCATCAAACCTCCAAAGAAAGACTTGCCTTCTTTTGAGGGCAAGAAGGTCAGACTGTCTGAGCAGCTCAGGTACTGTAGTGATATCCTGAAGGAGATGCTCTCAAAGAGACACTATGGATATGCATGGCCCTTTTATACCCCTGTTGATGCGGTGGCTTTAGGCTTGCACGACTACCATGACATCATCAAGCAGCCTATGGACCTGAGCACCATCAAGGTAAGATGATTATTATGATGAGTAGGATATAGGGCTGGGCATCGTTAAAAATCTTTCGATCCGGTGCCAATTTCGATACCTCAGTTTCAATGCCGGTTCCTTGACAATACTTTTTTCGATAACCTATGTTTTAAAGGGGTGATAGAATGATTATATAGGGTATTTCACACTGTTCCTTATGGTCTCCTAATGGGTTATGTAACATTGATTGGTCTGAAAATGGCCTGGTTGATATTTTATTGGCCCTTATGCATCCCTGTGTTTTGGCCCTATTTGTAACAAGAGCTTTTCTTCCAAATATTGTATGGTCATGAATATTTAGATGAGCTGCGTGCTGATTGGTTGAGCGAATCCCCCATACACACACATTATAGAAGCGACAGAATCTCATATTCCAAACACTGCAATGTTTCATTACCAAATTCACTTCGGAGACTTTTTTTTTTTTTTTTATGCGAGAAATCAACTATATAAAGCTCAGATATGGGCTGTTTTACGAAAATGTATGGCTAATTGCAAATTTGGTAAGACGTGTCAGACTTTAGGAGCTCCACACAGTCTGACGAGAAAGCGGCAGCCTGCTGGGCTCCATACCCAGGGCAAAGTCACCCTTTGTGGATTACTGCACTACGGGGCTCCACGGCCAGCTGCTGGCATAACTATAATATATACAGTTTAAATTTCGTCACGGCACTTATATCACAGCTACCCCAAGGTCTTACAAAGCTAATGTTGTGTCCGTTTTCAATGTAAGGCATTTCTATGAACGTCAGGCGTTTTGTTAGGAGGAGCAGCTAGCTAGCTATATGTCCCATTCAATACAATGGGAAAAGATCGCTGCTAGCTAGTTACACTTTCGGCATAACTATAGTAGCTATATTTACAGTTTGAATTTCGTCACGGCACTTACAATACAGGCCAAAAGTTTGGACACACTTTCTCATTCAATGCGTTTCCTTTTTATTTTCATGACTATTTACATTGTAGATTCTCTGAAGGCATCAAAACTATGAATGAACACATATGGAATCAAAAAAGTGTTAAATAACTGAAAACATGTCTTATATTTTAGATTCTTTAAAGTAGCCACCCTTTGCTTTTTTTATTAATAAGGGAAAAAATTCCACTAATTAACCCTGACAAAGCTCATGAAGCTCATTGAGAGAACACCAAGGGTTTGCAGAGTTATCAAAAAAAGCAAAGGGTGGCTACTTTGAAGAATCTAAAATATAAGACATATTTTCAGTTATTTCACACTTTTTTGTTAAGTACATAGTTGCATATGTGTTCATTCATAGTTTCAATGCCTTCAGTGAAAATCTACAATGTAAATAATTATGAAAATAAAGACACACATTGAATGAGTGTGTCCAAACTTTTGGCCTGTACTGTATATCACAGCTATCCCAAGGTCTTACAAAGCTAACCATGGTATCAGATTTCAATTTAATGAATTTTTGTGAACACTAGCTAGGGGTTTTGTTAGCTGCAACTGTCCCTTCAATCCTATGTGCACAGGTTGCGGCTAGTTAGCTTCATTTTTGGCATAATTTGAGTATATTTACAGTTTGAATTTCGTCACACCACTGATATAACCTCTACCCCAATGTCTTATAAAGCTAACAATGGTGTCAGATTTCAAGTTAATGAATATTTGTGAACTGTAAGGGTTTGTTAGGTGCGACTGTCCCTTCAATCCTAGCTATGTGTAGCTACAAATCACGGATAGTTGGCTTCATTTTCAGCGTAATTCGAGTATATTTACAGTTTGAATTTCGTCACACCACTGATATAACCTCTACCCCAATGTCTTATAAAGCTAACAATGGTGTCCAATTTCAATTTTATAATTTTTTTTTTGTGAATTTCAGAGGAATTCTAAGAGGAGGCTAGCTAGTTTTCATTGATAGAGCTTGCTATCAACCCACTAAACGGTGACTTTGCGCGGGTATGGAGTGCTATGGAGTGCTAAAACAGTTCTCCTACATATTTGGAGTCATCCAGTGCAAAAATAAACACAATGAGCATTATAATTCATATAAAGGACAAACTATTTACATTTCTTCAAAAAAGGCCCAAATGTATGCCAAATCTCAAAACAGTGACGCCATTCTTCTCTGTAGAACGGTTTAGAATGGTAACAGACGATCTCTGACCTGGAGGGATCTATCTTTCCCACTATATACTCTGTTCTCGCTTGGATGCCCATATAAGGCGTAATGTGTGACGGACCTGCCTTCCCATTGGTTGAAAACATTAACAAAGTTATCATGGGAGATTCCCTTGTTGGTAGCACGGAGTTGGCGGCAGAAATGACCGAAAACGTAATGAATTATGGACATCAAGTGGATAAATCTTGGATGTAACCGTTTGGATTTAACAACCCCGAAAAAAGACACAAGTTCCAGGCTGGATAGATAATCACCTGTAAAGGCTAGAAAGACCCCAAAGACACCCCCGTCATGGCTAATTCGTTAGCTTTTAGCTGCAGCAATCAGTATGTCTCTACGTTTAACTGTTATTAAATTATCTAAATATGAATCAGAGGTGCCGTTTGGGATTGTGGACGATCCATTTGGGTCGGACTTGCGTTTTATTTTTGTCTTTTTTGTGTTTTAACCGCTTGAGGTAAATTAGCCTACTACTAATGTTTAGCGTCATCTCAGCCTCGAAAGCAAACATAACAACTTTATAATGATATGACAAAATGTACTGTATACGTACCTTTTTGCTGTCAATGCTTTAAACGCGCATCTGATGTCAGCCTTCTCCGCACAGGATGTGCTCTCCGTGCAGCGTGCAGTAACACGTGTCGAAAATAAACACAAGGCATCAGTGATAGTTTTTATTTTGCCTCTAGAGGCCGCTATTGTAATGCATGATGCCAGCAGACCCTTCTCAGCTCTCGCATACTGTGTCATTACACAGTATGCGAGAGCTGAGAAGGGTCTGCTGGCATCGTGACAGTGACAGTGCACGCTTCTCAGCCGCTCCAGCAACGGACGCAACCAGGAAAAACTATTGCTATGGATTTTTGCCGGTAACGATAGTTCCATTGATCAACTATCTGTGCCGATTAATGAGCAAAACCGATGAATCGGTCGACCTCTAGTCGTTACGCAGATCACAGACATTTTGATTTTACTGCACTGTACTTAGGTGAAAGTAGGTCAAGTTGTAAAACCTACCAGCAAGGCACCATTTACAGAGGGCATTTAAATGTATGTCTAATCGTTTCTATGTTAACTGTTGTGTGAGGAGGAGCCGCCGAGTTGACGTCAACTAGGCGGCTTGTTGATTTGCCCGTTTTCAGAGGCAGTTTCAAATTGTGAGATTTTCTGAAGAAAGCGGTGTCAATGGGATTTAGAGGTTCTATGTATGTCCTAGTTACCCAGTAAACTGTCATTATTCAACTATGACAAGGTAAAATCGGTTTTGCGTTCTATCACCCCTTTAAAATCCATTTCAACATCAACAAAAATACATTAAACCCAAAACTTTTAGTTTCCACCTTAATTTTGTTATAAAAATTAAAAAAATTCTGGTAACACTGCTCACTCAGATTAACACTCATAGCATCGGAGTATTTTTATTTTTTTTGGTGCCATAAAAGTATCGACGTTCGGTGTCCAGCCCTAAATATATACCCGCATCAATATAAGTCAGATACATTTTTCATGAAGTGTTTTGTTCCACAGAAAAAAATTGATCAACGGGAGTATACAATTGCAAAGGAATTTGCCGCTGATGTCAGACTGATGTTCTCCAACTGTTACAAATACAATCCACCTTCGCATGAGGTTGTCTACATGGCAAGAAAACTCCAGGTATAGATTTGTTTTCACTTTTGTTCTATGAAGTCAGTATGGCAATACTAATATGAACCATGTAGAGGTTTTTTGAATACAAAGTTATGTTTATCAGAATCAGCTTTAATGGCCAAGAAAAACACCGTAGGATCGGGATGTAGCCTGGAACCATCCCACGCCAGCAGACTCCATAGATCTACATATATACTGACTGAGTTTATACCGTTCTCTTAATACATCCATGGTTTATACTGTAGCCTATATCTATGACACCAGCAGCGTGTCTAAGGCTCCCAGGACGAGGGAGCTCCGAGGCTCCGTCTGCCCGCCCCCTCATCCTCTGCTCCTTTCTCCCCCTCTCACAGCAGCAAGCACCTGTCTTCTTTTCCTGCATCTTCTCCCTATTAACCTATAAAATTACGTGTTTTCTCATGCGGGACGGGAGAAAACACAAAATAAATTCATCTCTATTATTGTGCGGGCATAAATTCTCAGTTTTGCGGGTGCGGGCGGGAGTGGACATACATATTGCGGGAGTGGGTGGGAGTGTAACGCACACGTTGTGGGTGCGGGCGGTAATGGTCAGAAATTCAGCGGGAGTGGGATTAAGAAAACAGTCCGGCGTGGGGCTCTATTCCAGCTTTTTGTTGCTCTCAATGTACCCTCCCTGTTGCTTGCTACGGTAAAAAGTTTTTTTTAAATTGTAACATTTCAAGAATCAGCCACTATTGGAAGGAACGCCTTTTTTTCCTGGAAATAGCCTACTCCCAAATAGCTAGCTGTTAGCAAATGACGCGTATGCTTTAGCATTGCTAGTGGACACAACTATGTAATGGCAGGTGTTGCTCAGGACCCTAAGAAGGTCAGTGTCAAGTGTAGTTGTTTGTATGAGCGGCTCTTGAAGGCTGCAAGCAGCAATCCCGGAGGCAAAGCAATTGGCCAGTTCCGAACAGGCATGTTTTGAAAGGGCATTGCACTAGTGATAGATAAATGAGAACCACCTTTAAATTAATTGCTCCATAGTGCTATAGCGGTCAAAAACTTGATACGGTGCCTTAAAGTGGCTATAAGGAATTTTCAGTTTTTGTTGATTCTAGCGGCCACTTTGTACAAAAGCGATAGTGTTTTTACCACACCTGCTGTCATAAAGACCTTCTCTAGTGTGTATCTGCTGGTGCCGTAAGTAAATGTCCACAGGATAAAAGCATGTGTTATCCACTTTAGTACTGAGTTAGCATTACCGGGAGGTCATATAGTTGCGACAAATGCTTTGCTCAGACAGGAAATCATTCATTTATAATAAGAGAATATGTTATCGATGCATTATTGCATGTCAAGTGTTTCATACGGTAACTTGGTGTACTTTGGCTGTAACATGAGCTAATATGGGTGTCACTGTCATCAGCCAAAACATTAGCAAGAGTTTGTAGCAATGAACTTAATAACAACGATATAGTGCCTTTCATGAAACCAAAGGACGCTTTACAGTACAGAGGGCCAAAAAGAAAATAGTAGGCTAATCAAACCCGGACTGAAAAATAAATAAATAAACTGGACGCTTCATGTAGACCGCTGACGTACAACCGCTTCTTACATTGTAAGGTTATTAAATGAATGAAATAGACATTCCAATGCAGTTGGGATGTTGTGTAAAATGTATATAAAAACAGAATACAATAATTTGCAAATCCTTTACAAAGACAAGATATTTAATGTTCAAACTGATAAACTTGTTTTTTTTTTGTAATTATTCACTCATTTTGAATTTGATGCCTACAACACGTTCCAAAACAGCCAGGACAGGGGCATGTTTACCACTGTGTTACATCACCTTTCCTGTTAACAACACTCAATAAGCATTTGGGAACTGACGACACTAAGGCTTAATTTATGGCCACGGTGTTCCCGGCGCGAGGTGCGCGTGCCATAAAATGACATCACCACTGGGAAGAGCAGGTTTGACTATACAAACATCTGTTATTCTCCATGTACAGACCACAGAGAGTCAGAGAGTGCACAACGCGCATACACTTTGCTTCTCTCAGCTACACGGACGCAGCAGTTCCCATTTTTGCAAACCATACATAAATAAAGCTGCAAGCAGCGATGGACGGGCCCTCGGGCCTCTGCGCGCGTCAGGGTTACCGGCGAACGCTGCTCCTTGCGACCGTGCAGTTGCGCGGCACTCAGACGCCGCAAATCGTCAACAATGAAAAGGGAACTCTCCACCGAGTTCAACGATAGCTCACACAAGACTCTACGTCATACGGTTCATTAGCTGTGAAAGGGGGCGTGGCTAAAGCATAGGGGGCGGGTCCAACCATCACCAATTAAAAATGAAGCCTCTGCTGAGATGAATGATACCTCATACAAGACTCTACCTTAAATGGGTCAGCATGTATGAAAGGGGGCGTGACATAAACATAGGGGGCGGGCCAAACCATCACCGATGAAGAAGGAAGTCTCTGCTGAGTTCAATCACACCTCACACAAGTGTTTACATCAATCGGGCCATTAGTAATAAAAGGGGGCGTGGCTTAAACATAGGGGGCGGGCCAAACATCACCAATAAAGAAGGAACTCTGCTGAGTTCAATGACACCTCACACAAGACTCTACCTTAAACGGTTCAAATGGTATGAAAGGGGGCGTGGCCTGAGTAAGTGGGCATGGCCATATTATAGGGGGCGGCTCAGTATCACATGTAGACCACACATTCTAAGTTTCATGCAAATCGGATGATGTTTGTCATATAAGGCAGATTTCCGGGGGGCGCTATGACCAAAAGTCAATTTTGGCCTGTAGGTGTCCTCAGGCCTGGACCCTTGTCCATCGTGAGACATTTCGGGCAGATACGACAACGTACACTCAAGTTACAACAACTTCTTTGTTCATCGCTAAACACTCAAAATGGCCGCCAAGCCACGGCCACACCGTCTGACGAAAAGTTTTTCTTTTAATAACTTTTCATCGTTAAGGTGTTGGGATGGTACCGACCAAGTTTGAAGTCCATCGGATGAAATCTCTAGGAGGAGTTTGTTAAAGTATAGCACCTTGACTTTTAGGCCTACTTCCTGTTGCCACTAGGGGGCGCTATGACTTTAAGTAAATATCGGCCTTTATTTGTCCTCAGGGTTGGACTCTTATGAATCCTGAAAAGTTTCGAGGTAATCGGACAATGTACACTCGTGTTACACCCACTTTGTGTTTCGGCAGCAAAACGCACAAAATGGCCGCCCTGCCACGGCCACGCCCTATGACAAAAAGTTTTTCTTTTAAGAACTTTTCATCTTTAATATCTTTAAATGGCACAGACCGAGTTGGAAGTTGATCGGATGAAATCTCTAGGAGGAGTTCGTTAAAGTACGACATGTGGAAATGGCCAAAATTGCACTAATTTCGAACATTTAATTCAAAATGGCGGACTTCCTGTTGGGTTTAGGGTATGGCTCTAATGAAGTGTTTTGTACATCTTATGATATGTGTACCAAGTTTTGTGAGTCTATGTTAAACGCACTGCAGGGGCAAAAATTTTTTTTAACTTTCTAGGGGGCGCTAGCGAGCCATTTTTGTGCGCCTATTCCCAAAACCCTTAAAATACGTACATTTTCACCAGACTTGATGCGACCGCCAAATTTGGTGAGTTTTTGAATATGTTAAGCCCCTCAAAAAGCCAATTCATTTGACGGGAAAATAATAGAAAGAAAGAAACAATAATTCCTTCAGTTTCAATAGGGCCTTCACTCAGTCGGCGCTCGGGCCCTAATTACTGAAAATGTGCTGTAGGTGTTTGGATAGGTTAGGAGCACTTTACAGTACAGTCCTCAAAAAGTCGCAGCATTCTTTGTTACTTGTTGTGTTTTACACAACATTTTCATGAATGATGGATGTGTTGATGACATAAATGAGGAAATATTAGAGGACTTAAGGAGACGTGATGTTGAACTACGGTGGGATTGGACACTCCAGCGGGATCTGGTCCGGGAGTGGCAATGCGCGATGCGCTCCTGGTGGAGCAGGTGGACGGAGATGGAGTGGGGGGAGGAGGAAGGAGCACAACAGGAGCAGGTGGTGCGTTTGGATGCCCACGCTTCATGGCTGCAGCAATCCTCTCCAGACTTGAGGAGATGCGCCCGAGAGGCCGCAGCAACATTGCCACCCGATCAAGACAGGCATTTATTACTTTGCCGCAACCGGACAGATCCTGGCGTGCGCCAGGCAAATCCGTCGTCATAATAGCAATCCGCCATGTTAGGCTGAGCAATTTTATCGATTCTGCGATATAAATCGATATTTTATTCCCCCAGAAAGTATTGATTTTTATGCCGTGAGTATCGATACATAAGTCCCATTCAAATCCCCCCGTGTTTACCCCCGTTCGAATTGTAGGAAGAGCGATTTGGTCAGCCAGCCGCTAGTGTCGCTCTAGAGCAGCCAACATCAACTGGCGGCCCGCCGCCAAAGCTTTTAGTCTGGCCCCCAGAATAATCATGAATTCACAAAATGTAAAGAGGAAAAAATGTGTTCTGTTATTTATCATTTCAAGCATATAGAGCAAAAACCCAGCCCCCTGTATTTACATCTCTATTCACATGCCGGGATTCTACAGCCTACAGCGATGACCGAGCTCCACACACACTGAGCCAAGATGTGTGTGCGTTAAAACACACACACAGCTGAGCCAAGATGCTACCAACGGCCGCTGGGGCAGATGAACTCACGCTGGTCTCTTTTCTGTAAATAGGCTACAATTAAACCTTCGTGAGTAGAAAGTCAATACTTATCAATGCACTCACCTGTGTAGACCGGCATAAACATTTAGAAAGCGATATTTCAATTTGCTCAGTCCACTGCGCTGTTTTACGCAAACACAGCTCTACTCTGCAAATATTTTTACAAACAAGCTAAAACAAAAGCTGTCTGTTTGTAGTCTAACTGTTTATCTTAGGTTGCCGGGAATCTGGACATTTTGACAAATTCTTGTAAACCTCACTGCTGGCTGTGTATCGCTACAGCCCTACCGCCATGGAACAAGTGCGCCTGCTTTTAAAAGGAATGTGAGATGACTCTCTGATTGGTTTATTGCAAGTTATGGCCAAACCACACCTAGCAACTTCAGACCAAACCATTTTAGACTTGCGTCGGGCGCAAGACTCATTTATCCCGCTGGTATAATAAATGGACTGTTCTCATATGGACTGTTCTTATATAACAACTCGTCGTTGTTGTTCTGGAAATATTAGCACCCTGAAACTAGTTTTGTCACACATGCTCATTCATTTCTTGTGGGGTGATGAGATGTTCTGTGTTTTTAATTTTACCTTTTTTGAGTAGAACAAAGATGGACTCTTATCTTTCCTTTTCTATATTCTGTCACCCTGGTTTAATAGCAACAGATCCGCCCACAAAGCTACTTGCGTTTGACGTTTGATAGTTGCTTTTCAGATTGTTAAAATAGGGCCCTTAGTCTCGTTTGCTGTTACAGGTCAGTGTGATAATCAGATGGCAAATTAAACAGTTTTTACGATATTTTGATTTGTCGTCTTTTTTTGTTTGGTATATTCCTCAGCATGAGCAAAATGCAGAAGTTGACAACCAACAGGAGCACCTGTGAAATGTTGCTAAAATAGTCTATATTGATGACGTTTCACTTCCAGGATTGTTCAGGTGCTGCTGTAAATTCTGCCGGGCATCCCTCATTTCGGCTGGATGTCCGTCACCTTCTGCTTTCTTTGTTTTGGCATTTTAAACTCAATTGGAGGACTATGGTTAACTGCTCCTTAGATCTCTAGAGGGAAAATTCAAGACAGCTCCAGTAGCTAGACTATCTGTCAAATCTTCAGTGCTGTGGAGGAAGTGAGACTACTAAAATAGTCAATATTTGAGGGGGGAAAATGTTCTTTGCCTGCCTATACACGCTGTGAATACGGCTATCATTAAGTGAATGGTAACTGTTTTATTTGTTCAGTTTGCAGTGCTGTGCAATATAGACTAATTCCAGTGTTTCATGCCATATTACACATGACATACCTAAACACCAAGGGTTACAATAAACAAAGGATCAAAAACGGATTGGGCTTGGTATAATTATTACCGGTAAATGTACCTTACTGATTGTGTAGATTGACCTAGGCCATTGCTAAGTTGAAGCATTAGTATCAGTATTATACTTTCTATTACTACTATTAACAAAAAAACATTTGTTTATATGAACAGGAGGTTTTTGAGGCCCGTTATTTGAAAGTTCCCCAAGAAGCGGAGGGTTTTTCTCTACCTCATCGGCGAGATGACAAGGGAAAAGGAGACGGAGTTGCAAATGTGTCATCCCCAGCAAGTTCTGAAAGTGAAAGCTCATCAGAGGCACGGAGTTCATCAGAAGAAGTGGCCATGCAGCTGGCCAATATAGAGGAGCGGGTTGGTATATACATGCCAGTAACAGTGCAAATGGCTTTTGAGACGTTATTCACTTCAGTGCGTTTTACCTAATTGGCTATTAATGGCTGGCTTTTCAGTTGAAAGCTGTCAGTGATCAACTGAAGAAACTAACCCAAGAGCCCCCGATGAAACCTAAGAAGAAAGACCAGTTGAAAAAGGAAAAAAGAGCCAAAGAAAAGGATATCGCTAGACTAAAGCAGAAATCCTTGGAATACAAATCTATTGTAGAAAAAATGGCCAACCGGAAAAGTTCTACTTTGTAAGTGAGCCCCACTTGATCTTTGAATGTTTTTTTGTTTTCTACTTAGGACTAGTAATGTGGAACTGTATGTTTTAATGTTGAACTGGGATGTTGAGTTTTCCTAAGCGTGTGCTAACGGTAGATGTTATGCATGTATGTCTAGGCATGACAACAGACGCAATATTTATGGAGGACATCTAAAGTGTGAGGATGGGGTCCCACCAATACCAATGACCTACCAGGAGAAAAAGCAGTTGAAATTGGACATCAACAAGCTGCCTGGTGACAAACTGGGCAAGTTGGTGAACATCATTCATGCCAGGGAGTCCTGTCTACGAGATTCCACTCTCGAAGAGATTGAGGTTGACTTTGAAATGCTCAAGTCTTCCACACTGAGAGCCCTGCAGAGGTTTGTTGCGGCATGTCTGAGGAAATGCAACAAGAACGTTGGCAGTAAGTACAGCTTAATCCTTAGCTCTCCTCTATCAACAAATACACCTTTTTTATATTTATTGGATTTAATCAATAAAATGTGCAATTAGATTGGAGGGTTATTATCTCTTCCCTCCTGTAGAAAAAAAGCTGGTAAAGCCAACAGTAGGAATGCAGACTGGGAAATCAAAGGATACCGGTACATCTCAGGTTTCCAGTAAAGAGCAGCAATTGATTAAGAAAAAAAAGCTATTAGGTAAGCTGTGAATATGATTAATAATGTAATTGTTATAGTTGTCCTTCCACATGTGAGGCATTGAGTGCAAACATTACACTTTACTTTTTTTGTTAACAGCTAAACTAATGCCGGCTCCTGACCCCGGCTGCCCTTCACACCTCAGTGAAAGCAGCAGCTCGTCATCCAGCTCTGACAGCGGCAGCTGTAGTAGTCTTTCTAGCACTTCTGATAGCAGTGACTCTGAATCAGGTTAGCTGCTCCCCGCTAAGCACTCTGCCCTCACCTACCTTTTGTTTATCCTTACCTTCTCTCTTTTAGAGATAAGCAATGGGCATAATTCACCTGGGTGCCTCTCTACTACATTTCCAACCCTTCTTTTGGTTGCACACCAAATATTAAATTGTTTATATGTTTACACATTCATTAGGTGTTGGCTCTTTGTGTTTATTTCACACACGTTTAATATTCTGTCTACATGAAAGAGGTGTGCATGTCTGCCCCTGACATCTGAGACAATTGTTTAAAATATTTGCTAAAGCGGTTGTTTTATTGTAGTGTACATTAATTTATGTCTGATGTCAAGGCAAAAACTAAGGTGTACATTAATATGCCGAATAGCAGTGTTTCACTGCTCTCTGTGTTTAAAGTTTTTAAGTTTGTTGCACCTTTGGCCTCACTCACCATCAGTGTGGTCAGAAGTGTGCTCTGATGCACTTGTAAACACACACACACACACACACACCACACTCTAGTGGAATCACAATGTTACTGACGCAGTCTGAGGAACACTTCTACACTACAGCAAGTGCCAAGTTCTCAAATTCATCTTAAAACAATTCTCTGTACATTGAAACAGTTTCTGCTTGCTGTAGTCATTCCTTCTGTTCTTACCAGCCCCTAAAGCCCAGTTCAGACCAAAGATTTGCGATGAGACTTGCAACAACTTGCAATGTGCTGGTCTGCAGTATTCTGAAACCTGCCAGTGTACACCAATGTGACTGGACAAACCAGTCCATCGTCTCCATAGCAACGACTCTCTGTCCTTCCATTCGGACTTCAAACTTTTCAGGCTTTATGTTGTTGGATATAATTTGTAGCGTCTTAAAATACGAATGGGGATAGTGATATGTTTGCTACATTTGCATTTCTAGTAGTGATAAAACAAAAAAATAACTGTTTTATCTCTCTGATTTACTGCTTTGTGCCAACGCCGCTTCCCCTCTTCATTCACCCTGTAGCTCAATCCTCAGTCTCTGTCTAAAACTTTGCCATTTCATTTAGCTGACAGTTTGTAACTGACTTGACCAGCTGACTTTTCCCTGCAGCATTCTAAAACGGTTATGTCTTGTTGCGAATGTTTGGTCAGAACTGGTCTTAAGAGATCCCCTACTAACGTGCTTCTGATGGAAGTCATGGTATACAAAATCCACAGGCTCTTTCTCTGATAAAAGCAGTGATGTTAGAGGGACAGCTACAGCATCTGTGAAACATTGGGGTGCACAGGGTGCCATTATAGTAGTGGAAATTTTATCACTAAGCAACATTGTTCCTCTAACAATGACTACTTCCTCCGGAAAATGACGTTGCTCTGTGCTGGCAATAGATGACATGTCCATAAACAAACCCAACAATTTGTCTAATTAGCAAGTATCTTTATTGCTAATAATCAATAATACTGACTATCTAATACAAACCAAATTAGTGTAAAATAACCTAAAAATGTATAATTACCTGCTAACACTTTTCACATTGCTGGGTAGGACTAAACCAGTCGTTCTCCTGTACTAGATAGTCTGGCTACAATGTCAGGATGTGTCGAATTGTGCATGTGCAAAGTGGAAGAAAAAACTTCTTGAACACAGTTGCCGTTGCTTTAACACTTGCTGCTAGCCCTAATATGAGGCATCAGCAGCCTGAGTTAGTCCCATTCAGCTGGTATCTTCCAGTGTTACAGGCTTTTTAGTATTCAATTCCTTTTGTGCTACTATCCCTATACTACAGCTCAGCAAGGAAACAATGTAAACACAAATAAGGGCCAATATGAATTGAGGGATGATTACTTTACAGCAAGCAAAAACTGTTTCAATGTACTTATAGGTATAAGAGTAGGGTTTTAAAGGTCCCAAGGCATGAACATTTCACTTTATGAGGTTTTTTAACATTAATATGAGTTCCCATAGCTTGCTTATGGCCCCCCAGTGGCTAGAAATGGCAATAGGTGTAAACCGAGCCTTTGTATGGAAAGTTTGTTGTCATCTTTCCACTTTCTATGCAGCGGTATAAGGCCCTGATCAGACAGAGCAGGTTTGCAGGTTGCAAAACGGGATGTGCACCTCCAGTCTTTTTCTTTTCCAGCATTTGTTACATTGCCCTTTCAGACGGAGCGACGCCAGTTACGTCTTTTTGTTTTTCTATAGTCAACCACAGAATCACCCGTTCTTAGCCAACTGTTATTTTGTTGTGAAGTTAAAGGACATTGGGCAGTAACTATGTACAATGTACACCTTTTTTTTTATTTTATTTGAAATGGTCTTTACATCCCGGCAGCAATAAATAACTAATAGGCTCTGAACTGTAACTGCTGTAATCCTGTAAAAGCGTCCACCAATCGCGGCCTCACAGTCCGCTTTGAAAGAACCAAAGAAATGCCTCCTTGCTCCGCTGTGCATACTCTAGCACCCTTTATATAGAGAGTGTGGCCAACTCAAATCATGGGCGCCATATTGGATACCAACGTCCGATGACTCTACAGTGTAACCCTATGGGGCGAATTTGCTATCTTGAAATAATCGCTTATTTTCACCATAAACCGTCATATACATGTTATTATCAACGTTTGTCAATATGTAAAAGGCCATTAAGGAAATATTCTAGTGTATATTTACCTTCTATATTGTAAATGGGCCTCAAAAAAAATGCCCATTGTAGTGAGTGACTTGTGTGTAACTTAACACAAACTCGCCCATCTCAGAGGAGCGAAGCTCAATATTTCATTCAATAAAATGATGGTACAAAAGGAGCACTAACGCCCAGGTCTTATGTTGACAACGTGGACGCAGATATAGGAAACTCCGAAGGCAGTCGTAATATTAACCTAGCAGACTAGGCTAACGCTGTTGCGCTAACGTTGGCAAATGTCGACGTAGAGTTAGCTAGCTGTCTAAACTTCAACAAACAACATCCCCGTCCAAGCTGTGTTTCACTTTCCCTCAAATATTATTATGAACATAATAAAGACACCTGGACTCAGTCGAGACCGAAAGCCATATGACTATGGCAAGATCACAAGCATTTAGGTACATGGAGTGCTAGCGAAAAAGCTAACGCTAGCATAAGGCCATTTCTAAAGCAGTGTTAGAACTTTTTTGACAGCATAGTACACGTTAACGATGGTATTACTAGATTTGTCCTATGTAATTTGTTATATCTAAGAGAGAAATTGACATTTACCTCAAACAATAATGAACGGCTCCCATACTTTTTGCCTTTTTGTTCACGGGGGATCTTGTGAAATCTTTTGCCGCTTCCCTGTCTTTCATTGCAGCTAAATACGCAACAGTTGGGCCTTTTTTTTTAAGTGATTTATGTCATTTTTTAAAAATAATTTATTAAATTTTTCCACTATTCTCTGTACTATGTCAATGGAAATCAGATGAGTGTTTGTATCAAACATGGAGTCCACGAAACACGTGACCACCTCGGAACCAATCTCATAACGGGATAGCTCAGAACATTCGATTCCCTAGTTGGGCACACTCTATATAAAGGGCGCTAGCATACTCTACCCCTCCCGTGTACGAGCCTGAGCTCAATGTGCCAGAGTTACTGCAAGTCTGCTGGAGAAAGAGAGGAAAAAAGTTGCCACCTCTGCGGTAACATGCAACAGCCCGCATTGCAAAAAAGGCAAAGAAAGTGACTGAATCTCTGCTCTAAAGCAGCGATGTAGCGGTGCACATCTGTGTGTGTGTCGGAGCCCTGAGGGCAGGGGAAAGGGGTTAGACGGAGCACCCAAGGATACGCTACTTTCAAAATCTTGCTAGCTTTTCAACATTACCAACCCTACGTTTTTAAATGATTTCTTTTTAATACTGGCATCTCCATAGGTTATGAAGCTAAATTACTATTTTCATTGAAGAGTGCTGTAATTCATTGAAATTATTGATGCTAGTTGTAGTGTAGGACATTTTTAGTGTTGTATGGAATATTTATAACTATATTTCTCATTACTTTTAGTGGTAAACTGTGCCGTAGGTAATTTCTACCAAGGCAGGGCAGTGACTAACGAGTCATGTGACAAATATCCAGTATGTACCCCTCGCGAGTTGGACATTATTTCAACTTGTTGCGTTCAGGGCCCTTAACCCCGTTTAATCGCACTGTCTGATCGCAGCCTAAAACAGTGGAAAAGCATTTTACTAAGGTTCTGTGACTGATCAACAATCCAGTATAAGGCTTACCAATGTATTACTTTTCATACTATATTTTGCATATACAGTAACAGCTCTGTAAATACACACTGTTGTCCTGTTTGAACACAGAGGTAACAAATACATTTTTCTATACATTTTTGTGTATGGACTTTAAAGTATGACATAAAACGGGACCATCAGAATTTGGGTGGGGTTGGAATGTTGGCGTAGACTGAATTATTAATGTGCATGTCTTTCAGTGCCAAAAACAAAGAAGCCAAAAAGTAAAGACTCTTGCCAAAAGGTTAAGACAAAGGTAAATATATTTAGTTTTTACTTACGTAATCACGGGTTTATGGTAAGATAGCCTTGCTGGTAAAAATTAAATTTTTTTCTTAAGTCAAAGGTGACTCATGCTGCCCGTGGCAAGCAGATATCGGAGACAAAAGATTTGACAAAACCTTCAGTCAAGACTTGTCAGCCCCCTCTTGCTGTGCAGTCCTCTGTTGCAGAAACCAAAGGCTACCCAACACACCGAAATGCAGACAAGATGTGTGATGAGCTGACTTTATCACCTCCAGGTACGCCTTACATTTATCAAAAAACTCACATTAAATTTACTTTCAGCAATTTATAGGATCTTTCTATTTAAAATAGTTATTTTTCTTAAAGGTGCCCTGCCACACGTATTTCACTACTTTGTGGTAATGTCTATAAGTTCTACCATGGACTCTAACATTTTTTAGAGAAACCTTGTTTCAAGCCATTCTAGCGTGGTATAGAAAGCCTACAGGAAGACTCAGCTCGATTTCTGCCAGTTCTCATTAATATTCAACAAGTTAAACTGTTTGAATCTGATTGGCTAACAACTAGCCAATGAGAGCCTGGCTGTCAGAATCCTTTACCCAGCCCAACTGGGCCAGCTAATGAAAAGTAATGAGCTCAGGCAATATGATGTTAGACTGACCAGCTTTTGTAATTGGCCTGATTTCTCTGCTTATTTCTGTTTGAGTGGCTAAAGCTGACAAAGGAGGTAGCGGTTAATTTTCACATTCACAACATATATGGACCTAACATATTTCAAAAAATGCAAGTAAAAACGGTTTTGTATGGCAGGGCACCTTTTAAGCAAATGGGCATCCATAAACCTTGGGCATGGAGAACATGTTCCCTTTGCTACACTGTATCAATTCAAATGAATATAGTTGTTTCTTTTGATGTTGCGGACATGAAAACCTTGAGACTGTTAAATGGGAATTTACTATTTACCTTTTTAAGCTCATGTTCTTTTTTTTTTTTTTTTTTTTTTTTTTTCTGCATTATCCTCTCATTCTTACCCAGCCTTTAAGTAGCAGTCCCTTTCAGCAACTTCTGAGACCTAGTGCCAGACCAGCACCAATGATGTGGCTCCACATCAAATGACGCTTCCTCTTCCAATGCATGTTCAGCTTAGACTGCCTGATCCCCCAAATTGTCCCATGTGCTCAGTGTCCTTCAGAAACGTACATGTCTAATAGGGCTCAACAGTAAAGTAATGCAGTAAACGCCAAGCAGCGGCGAAGTGCTGCAATAATTAAATGTTTCTGCTGCCGGGAGGCGTGTTCATCAAATTCTTTGTAACATAGGTCAACATGTCACACAGGTCCCAGTACTCTGTTTACTGATTGGCTGGGGGTATTCTCTGGCTTGTTGCCACACTCAGCAGTAGAATCAAACAAGCCCCAGCTCGAAGAGGCTGCCACAGCTTTCCCTAAACATTGTATGGCAGTTTGCCACCGGTCACACTTCACCACTGCTTGATGTGTTTTCGGCTTAAGGGACCAGTCAATTGCAGCCCCCTATTGCGTGCTGTAAGTTTGTATAAATATACAGTAGCTCCTTGCCTCTCACATGGCTATAATGTGTTGTACATCAATATATGTCCTTTACTGTTTGACAGATTTGTCTGCCCTTTTATCCCCCATGGCATCTCCAGGAGTGTTGCTGGATTGGGCAGCCACCAGATTTGAGGTACTTTTGAGGAAACGGGAACTCTTCACAAACACAGTTTGCTTTTTTGTCTCACATCATTTTGTGATGAATCTTGTTATGAACTGTCACCTCTGGACTGAACCCTTTTTAAGTGACAAGTGTATGTATGAGATTGCACAGGTCAGTTTATTTAGCGTAAAGGTTTTATGTGTAATTTCTGCATTACTGCTGACCTATTGCACATTTTGCAGTGGGATTAACCCAATGCACTTCCAGATAACTCTAAAGGGCTTCCCTGGCTGTCAGCAATAAAAGCCATTCATGACCATTCTGTCATTGTTTTACAGTAGATCATCAGAAATCTCATCAGGTGCATCACAGTTACCTTATCGTCTCCCAAATTGGCATATGATGATGTCCACAGTGAAATGTCACGTGGACGATGGCATTGTTATCTGTCTCCCCTCTCTGCTGCGCTGTTTGACTGAGTGCCGAGCACTCAGGGCCAGATGTACGTACATTTGCGAATGTAGCGTTATCAGCGCCATGGCCAACCCGCAGAAGGCGCACGCTTTGATACTTCAGTTCGTGTCGTATTTACCAAACCTGCAGTTCATCGGGTAATCAGCGCCTTTCTCCGTCCACTATACCGTAAATTGCGTGCATCTTTCTATCACGGATCAGCCACCAAGTCAGTCAAAGCAGTGAAAACAAAGATTTAGCGATAACAAAGTTGATCTGCTTGTTCATGAGGTAACAGCTTGATGCGTGTTATTTCAGCATTAGTGGTGGGGAAATGCATGTATTGACTAGTGAGCTGTAGCAAAGCGTTGTAATGCGAGTAATGAGTGCAGACTGCGATATTCCCACTGCTGATACTATGACTGTTTTGAAATGATACTGATACCAATATTTGTAATGTAGCGAGGAGTTCAACAACTGCTGGAATGGAATGTGAACGCTGAGTCGGAGATTCGATGTCCTCTTTGATTTCTTCCAGTAACTGTAATATTGCATGGCTGCTTAATCTATAATGCTTAATGATTTTATGTTCACTCAACTGAAAAAGTGTGATACTTGTGGCAAAAATCTTTTCAGCTCATCTCCTTGGCCTATCTTCGTCTTGCTCGGATTACTGCTGCCATTTTACCAGGAGGCATATGTGAGGAAACCCGCTTGCGGCTGGTTTACACCTGCTTTTAAGAGGCGGAGAATTTTCACCACAAAATAGAGGCGCGCTTTCACGGGTGTTTTTTTTTTTTTTTTTTTTTTTTTTTTTAAACATACCGCGGAATACATAATTGATGCTTCTCCTCCCATCTCTTTATGAGAAACTCCCACTTTCCCCTTCACCCTCCCATGAATGTGCATGAGACGAAAAAGCATGACATTTTCAGTCTCTGCGACAGGCAGTCTGCGCTTTTACCTCAATGCGGCCTGTTTGTATATACATACTTTTACGTGCACGATGCAAAACAAATACGCCTGAAGTGGGCGCAAAAGTGTTAGTACATCTGGCCCTCAGACTGCTAAAACTGATCTCATCAATCGTGATGTTCTTTCGCCAGAAATAAGTGTGTTCCATAGACTGTAAAATAAGTGTGTTCCATAGACCGTAAAATAAGTTTGTTCGTAATTGTACCAGTAGCCTTTTCCCTTTTGTCCCTGTCTCTGCCTTACTCTCTTTCGGGTGCGTGCTGTCCAGAGGCAATATGCAATTACAACTATCCAAACTGATGACTTTGAGGGTGAAGTGACAGCCTGAATGTCCACCTGCAGTTGTACTCGTACTCGATAAATCGGAATTGTTACTTTTTAAAGCACACAATATTGTTACATCACGATGGCTGTCAGCCATGTGCTGCACATACTGTATAATCTTAAATTGTCTGACTCAAAATTGTTGCTCCTCATTTAACTGGTTGCTCAAATAGCATAACCACAACAACACTTTTGATTAAACGCATGCATTGCCTACATATTGCCTTATTGCTTATCTACAAATCATTTTGCAGTGTTACTACTTTTTTTTCAGTTGTCAGTAGTTAGGTCGACACGAATATCGGTATTCATTATGTAACCGTTATTTACAACAACACAAAATTATAAGTAATTGTTTTGTGATATATGTGCATGTCAACAAATTTGGCCCTTTAGTATAATTACATTTCCAATGCTCCCTGTCAGTTCTTTTTGTAGACTTACAGTTGTAAGTAAAGTATTCAAGGTCTATCAGAACTGCAAAGGAAAAGCTCCAAAGCAACATGACTTACAGTAGCGGTTCCCTACAGTATACCAGGTTATCCTTACAATTTTATATTAGGAATATATGATAATTATGTTTGTTTGGGCTGGAATATGTGGAAATATTGGCTGCATTACTGTTGAGCATTAAGGACCTAAATATTTTAAATCTCACTTTTCAGCAGGGCCCAGTGCTGTCCCCTATTAGAGACAGCCCACTGCAGTCCAAAGATGAGACCAGGTCCAGTAAGTCACTAGAAGACCCTTACTTCGACATCACCATTTTTTAAATAGTCTAATCCTTATTTTCAAGTGATAATTACAGATTACAGATGCCCTGAGGATTTTCCTGAAAGTCAGCTGACTAATGTGCCTTGCACCAACACAACAAGTACATTTGCTGAAGAGGAAAAAGCCCAAATTCCCAAAAAGGTTAGCATTGTTTAATTGAGTTTGGTCCATCTTTTCCAGAGGGTGTGTTGCACCAGTAAGGATTAATTTTGTGTCTGTCTGCTGATCTTTTGAAGTGGGGTAGTACAAAGAACCATAGTAGATGGCGATCTGCACGCAGGAGTCCCAACACGGAGCTACGCAAATGCTGCTGTGGACGGGGCAACACAGCAAAACGGATTATAGGCACCTAACAAAAGGACCACCAAAAAATCAGTAACTGTTTAACCCTTGTGCCTATACGTATTTAAAAAGGTTCCTTAAATGCGCTCCTAATGCCTTCCTAAAACTATGAAATTACTATACATTATTATTTTCAACTTTTACGGAGTTAAACCCACATCAGTCCTGATCATAACCAAATATCCATTCATTTTCAGAATTGTACCCCCTCTTTACCTTAAATTTCAAATGTCCCCTTCCTTAAGCTGCTATAAAATATTTTATATTTTCCAATTTCACTTAGTTAAATCTTTTAATCCATCAGTCCTGATTGCTACTACCAAATATTCATTCACTTTCTGACATGATGCCTGTCAAGACTCATGCTATTGGAAAATAGTAAAAACTACAATTATGAAGCCAGGGGTCTAGATTGAAAGTCTGAAAAATGGAATGCTTAAGTTTATGCTGTAATGGCTCATGTTTATCGAACCATAAAGAGTAGAAACCTACTTTGGTGTCTTCATAGCCCTTAGATAAGGTAGGCCTATCCATCTTGGAAATCCAGCGTTTTTTGGGGTCTTTGTGAAATAAATCAAAACTGTTACATCCAAGATTGATATACTGTATGTCCATAATTTATGAATTTTGGTCGTTTATCGCCACTAGTTCAATTTCATCCCTGTTGACCATTTAGAGGTGGTGCTTAAAGCACTGAATATTCACTTTGCGCATGCAAGGTTCAAGTATGTATACAAACAATGTCACTTGTGACCCCTGGATGACACGGGAGAGACTATATCTTAAGGTGTCCTCAGGGGATCTGTTCAGTTTCTCTTTTTGGGTGCAGTTACGTTTACTTACATTGGCTGAAGCCTTTTTCTACATTGCCGTCGCTGGTGGCCTTGTGACTGCGTCGGTTGGAGCAGCGACAGTTTGTTCTTCCTCCAAGGCCGCAAGGGCTCACCGCTAGGAAGTTAACTTTTTACGGAGGTTGGTGAGTCTCGGCGGTGAAGGGAGCGTTTAGCTTCCCAGTCCCAGTATGAGTTGTTTTCTTTGCTTTACATTGGATTAGTGGCTGTGTTAAGCAGTGTGGTTAAGCACTTTTTATTTTACTATATCTCTTTACATAAATATTTTTTTCTACTACTATTGGCTAACAGTTAACATAGAAACGATCAGACATACATTTAAATGCCCTCTGTAAATGGACAGTATTACATGGCTATGCTGCTGCTTGCTGGTAGGGGCAGTAAATAACAACTTGACCCATTTTGACAACAGTACAGTGGAACGTTTGCCTTTAACAGAGCAACCGTAATAACATAATATACTATCATTACTGAGATTAAACTACATTCTCGGTTATATTTGCACTGAATAAGGTATTCAATAAACAGAAACATAACTCTTGCAGCGCACATGAACAGATGCGCAATATTAGCTCACACATAAAATAGCACCCTCGTGAATTAGCCTACTGTTGTTAATGTACATTCATAAATCCTACATAACATCGTCCTGTACCCACAGGACATCAGACTTATTGATGTGTCCACAAACTTTAGTCCAATGAGGGGAGAAAGGAAAGTGTGATAGCGTTCGAAAAAAAAAGTAGCTTCCACTTAAGGGGCCCTATCTTGCACCCTGCGCAGCACAGCGCAAAGCCCCACGCAAGTGTCTTTGCTAGTTTTAGACTGACGCAGTTGTCAATTTCCCGTCCAGTGCCCACAACTAGGGTTAGTGTGTGTCTGACAGGGTGGGAGGCGTGGCATCACGATGGTGTCCTCCATCGTGATGTCAGTCAGTCATCACGATGAACGATAATAACACAACCCTAATGGGGATCAAGCCTCTCATTCCTGGGCAGGCTCACATTCCTCGGCCCAGGGCTCAATGAGTGAGGCGGGGGACACCTTTTTATGCAGGCAATCATGCGCATGGCCCTGGATCGCCTACAGCTAGACGTACCGCAGCAGGCCGACTCCAACCCTGACCGCCTTTGCTTTGGCCCCCTTTGGAGGAATACTTGAGGGAATCCAGGGGACTGCGTCCCGTGCAGACGGGAGATTGTCGCCACAGATGCCTGCCTCTCGGGGTGGGGTGCAGTGTGGCAGGGTAGGACAGTTCAGGGGCGTTGGTCTGCGCATGTCAATGTTCTGGAGCTGCGTGTAGTGCACCTGGCTCTCGAGCACTTCCTGCCATACCTGAGAGGACAGCATGTGCTTGTACGGTCGGACAACCCATCAAATGTCTTTCATGTCAACCACCAGGGTCGCACAAAGTCTGCAAGGCTGCTGCAGGTGTCCTGGGACCTCCTGACGTGGACAGCCCCTCGTCTGCCCTGCCTGCAGGCAGTGTATCTACCGGGAGCCCAGAACCAGGTGGCAGACTTCCTCTCTCGTCGCAAACCGACTCAAGGGGTATGGCGCCTCCACCCTGAGGTGGTGCATGTCATCTGGGACCTCTTCGGCAGAAATTAAGTGGATCTCTTTGCCTCAGAGGCGTCGACTCACTTCCCCCTTTGGTTTGGCCTGACAGAGATGTCCAGCCCTCTGGGTAAGGATGCGCTGGCTCATCCCTGGCCCGTGGGTCTGCTGTATGCCTTTCCACCGCTTTCTCTGATTTGGCAGACACTACAGAGAGTTCTTTGGGAGGGTTACAGGGTGTTGCTGGGGACCCTTACTGGTCAGGCAGGACATGGTTCTCTCTGCTGCACAGACTTTGTCAGACAGAAGAGACACAGACGACTCGAGGATCACGTTGTGGCCGAACACGGCATCCCTGCAAAAAGTGCGGTTCCATTTACACCTCAACCAAACTGGCTCGCCCGGTTCAGCCCACCACCTGGCGATGGAGGGGTCGAGCCGGAACCGTTGTGTCCAGTCTGGGCTATGAGAGCCTATGTTCCTGCTACCGTGGGCATTCAGCGGTCAGAACAGCTGTTCCTCTGCTATGGTGGCCCCAATAAAGGTTGCGCTGTCTCCAAACAGGGCCTTTCCCACTGTATTGTGGATGTTATTAGCTATGCGTATGGGGCGAGTAAACTCCCCCTGCCATCTGGCGTGAGGTGCCACTCTACTAGGAGTGTTTCCACTTCGTGGGGTGCCCTGAGAGGTGTACCCCTGGAGGACATATGTCCCGCTGCATCGTGGGCATCGCCGGGCACACTCTCAAGGTTTTACAGGGCCAATGTTGCCATTCCCAATCCACTGGGGGTGGTCCAACCATCCTCAGAGGGCTAAAACAAAAATGGTGACGGAGACAGAAGAAATCAGTCACAGACTCGTTAAGCAGTCTCAAAAATGTTATCAATTTCAATAAAAATGTATCGCCATCGGCATTCCTATCCATAATACCAGTCAAAACCAGAAAAATAGCATGTAAAAATCTTCAAATTTGATGCCAGCACTCTACATTAAAAGCCTGATGTATATAATGTATAATTTCACATCTGAGTGTATGCATTCTGATTACACAGTTTGTTTGACGTATTATAGTAACTGAGGTTGAACTTTGAAAACTTGAGAAAAAAATCACACCCTTAAACAAAATCTTGCCATATGCATTAACACAGCCAAAATGATTAGAGAAATAAAAATGTAAAGATCAAAATAGTCCCTAGTGAGGCACAAGGGTTAAGTGTGTGCTATATTTATATTTTCACCGCTTTACCTTGCTGTCAGACATCCCTTTACGACAGGAACTGAAGGCGTTGTGGTATCTGGCCCTATAAGGTTAAAGTCTGTAAAAAGCTCAAATATGCTGAGAAATCATGAGCACTGTGTTAGGGATGTAAGTTCAGTGATTTTCCTCTCAGCAGAGTGATGTGTTGAAGAGGATGTCCTATTTGATTCTGTGATTAGGTGACTTAGTGGGATTAATGATTTTATGTGTAGTGTTGGAGCCCCCCCCTCCCCCCTAGAAACTCTGACCTCAAAGGGACTCCGACCTTTACTTGCCAACTCACAACTGTTTACTTTATCTAACATGTTACCTAAACGTACCTCTTATAAACCATGTTCTTGCTGCAGCAAGACGGAGTGCACATTGGCTTTGTACTCTCCGGGTTCTGCGGGACTCGTCATTGATGCTGGAAACTTGATGTAATAAAACCTTTACGATCAAGTACAGTGTCAAGCGGATTTCCTCTCCACACAGCATCACTACTCAAAACACAACAGCGTTGTAAACATTTAGGATTTCTTCAAAGCCACCAGACTCCTTTGACAAAAATGGTAACTTTACCTCGAAAAACACAGGAGTTGTTGGTCTACTGCTGCCTGGATCTGTTCGTGTTAGTGTGTGATTTTGGGTTACAAACTAAAAAAATAACTAACCAATGGTTACTGTTTTTGTCAAAGTCTGTTTTTTTTGCTGTAGAGAGCAATATAACCGCTTCAGTTCCCCGTCCTTAAGGGCTGTTTGACAGTAAGCTAAAGGGGTGAAAATATTTTAAATATAGCTAACTCTAAAACTAATATTGCTTTTTTAGGTTGTCCTATTTTTTTTTTAGGTGGCTAAATACGTTTTGCTGTTTGCCGTATCCCCAGCAGTTCATTACTTAGCTTCTTGTCTTCTCCCAACTGGGAAAAAGATCTGAACCCTCCCTTTTAAGTTTAATTAGCTTATTCAAATGTTTGTATGTCCTTAAGTGGACGGACATCAATTAATGCAGCTTTAAACCTGATCCTAATTAATGCCAATTTCCAATAAACATGGTGATTTGTCTTGTTTAGGAAATTGTTCTGAAAAATGCTGAGTCTTGGGCAAAGCTGGTAAGGCAGTCAGTCACTGCAGCTGCAGTTAAGTCCTCAAAGGAGAGCTTCCAGCAGTTCCGTAAGGTTGCCATAGAAAAAGAAGAACGTGAAAAAGCACTGAAGAAGAAACTGATGGAAGACACCAAGGAGAGGGAGGCTACTGAAAAGAGCAGGTATTCAGCTAATACATCACATTTGCTTCTTTTAATACCCCAGGCTAAAACTGCGCCCTTAGACTAGGTTTAAAAGCTGCAAATTTTTCTGCATAATCAGTTTTTGAAAGATTGCTGATAAACCAAAGGTGCATTTCCTTGTAAAAGCTTGGTGGATGATTTGAGGAGGGCTACTTCCAATTAACAAGGACAATCTCCTCCTACAGTTTACTAGGTAAAGCAGAAACAAATTCACAACCTATTGAGGAAGAGCCGGATTCACCAGAGAGCATTTGTACAGAAGCTACCCTAGATGCTCCTAAAGATGTTGAGCAACAAAAGTCTCCGATAGAAACAGAACCTTTAACAACACAGGCCTTGGTGGATAGGGAAAGAGAGATGGCCCGCAAAAAGGAGCAAGAACGTCGCAGGAGAGAGGCTGTGAGTACCCTCATTCATGTTTTAATGTTGTTCTGGCTTTCGTAAAATAGCATTTTAACAACTGTTCTGTGGGTTATTTTTCTCTTTTATAGATGTCTGGTATTGACATGACTATGCAGCGGGACATCATGACTACGTTTGAGCTTAACCTGGACTAAAAAGAAACTGGATTTACTTGAAAAAATAGCTTGCTGTTGGTTTCTTTCTCTGGCCCAAAAGACAACTGCACATCAATCGTATTGCATGTAGAAAATAACATGTTACCTGTGGGGAACAAATCATAAACATTTAAATGTGTCTTGCCCTTGTATTTGAAAAGGTTGGTAAATGTCTGCACTGATGCACTGTTGAATTTGAGATGATGGGGGTGACGCACTGTCAAAATTCAAACCTGAATCTAATCTTTTATGTAGGTTTTCACATTTGGATGAGTCCTCTTTCAGCTGACAGTTGTGTATGGAAAGCTAATTAATGCATCTATACGCTGTAGTTAAAATTCCACCGTCTTGTTTGCTGAAATGTGCAGTGTTTAGTTCTTCTGTTATGTTATCCGATTTGATGAACCTTTACCACCGTGTTTTCAGTTTATCCTGACTCAAATATACTAAATGTATGGAAAATGGTGTTTTTTATGTTTATTACATGCACACATGACTTTTTCTTTAGAAAACATTCTTGCACAAAAGTAAATTAACATTTTGAACAAAGGTTGGTAGGTCCTTGTCAAAGTTTCCAATGTGGAATTGATGTTAATGATCTCAGCTCATTTGCTTACTTGAAAATACCATACACGTTAACTGTACACACACTGCACTTTGTTCATACAGTTTTGGCTGTTCCAAAGTTGCTTTTGGAGACTATCAACATGTTCTGTATGTTAGTTTGTACATGCTAAATAAATAAGAATTTATTTTTAATTCAAAATAAAGCTATTTTCACCAAGCAATCTGAGTCACTTCATCACTACATCCACTTATAGTGTAGTGCAGAGTATCCCCACATCAAAGAATCTTGCATGAGACCATGGTTCTCTCCTGCAAGATAAATGGTTGCTAAAATAATGTATGTAATTAGTATTTATGTTGTAATTAAGCAGATTGAGTACAATGAAAAGTATAAAGCTTTCCTTTTACCCTCAATGTTAATTATTTTTACAGTAGGCCATTACTTATTAATTCAGTTTCAATTGTTTGCTTCATCTGGTGAGGGGCTCCCTCATTTCAGCTCGGAGTACAAAGGTGTTAATCTGTCATATCCAGTTGTGTGTGTGTGTGTGTGTGTGTGTTTTGTGTCTCAAGTTGTGTTTTTTAACATCATTAACCTGCTTCGCTGTGTCTGACTTACAGTGCCTGATAAAAGTGTCCCCTTGACCGCATTACAGCTATTAAAATATTAATGCGCTACCCGAAAAACACCTACCATGCCTGCTAATTAAGCAGCCTAGCAGCCACTTATTGTTCCAGGACTGGTTGGTGAGATAATTAACATAATCGAGATATGTTTCATTGATCATCAGCGGAATAAAGAGCACGTGCATGCTGTTTTTTTTTTTTTCTTTCTTTCTTTTTAAATGGAGTGTTGTTGCCGTAAGAGCGTCGTGAAGCCCCGGTGCTTTGCAGTGATTTTCAAGCTTTCGCTTTGCCGAACAGCGCCTCTTAGCTGTGCTCAAATCGCTGTAAAGCACTGGAGTGGCTTATTGCTTGATTTCGGACTTGCCTTGTATCGTCAAAAGCACCGTCTCCTGCTAAACAACCACTCCTGTCACACGCAAGCGTGAAATCTGACGTGACATGCTTTTGCCACCGTCCCGTTCAACCGTTTGTTGGGAACCTCCCTTCAGACAGTCGTGCGTATGCGCTGGTAACGACACAACCGCATTGTCAGAGCAGTATTCAAACTGAACCGAGCGATTACCAGAAAGAAACCAATAGGTAACTTGATCTGGATTGATATCCTGCGGCAATGTAAAGATGGCGAGAGTGCTTCACAACTTGCTGTTATTTCTAATCAGACTTGCGCTGAAAATTCGAGTTTTGGGGTATTGGTCATTGATATACGGTTATTGTGCTCTTTGCACCACCGTAGCCCTGCTGAAACTTTGGTGGAACATCATCTTAAGGCCGACAACAACCTTCCAATGGGGGGTTCGTGAAACTCCTCCGGCTTGTCTGAATGACACGTCCTTGGGAACCCACTGTTATGTTAGGATCAAGGTAAGCCACATAAACACACACATGCACTTGAACATGAAAGGTTTCTGGTCACTGTAAGGGAAAAAAAGCTCATTGTGTGTGTGTGTCGGGCTCTATTGCATGCTATAGGATGTTCACATGTAAAATGCTACAACACCTTGCCTGCCGTGTCGCGTCGTGCAAACACAAACAGGCCTGATCTTTGTGCAGATCATGAGCCGTCTGTTTATTTTTGAGACGTTTTCGTCGGGAACGCGGTCTGTGGCGCCGTGCTCAGGTGGTGCTGAAAGAACAGCTCCTCCGCCTCACGTCTCAGCATGCGGCGGGCTGCCAGCCTCTAACACAAAAGCCGTAGTGTCAGTCATGGTAGAATACTACAATATAAACATTTGAAGTAGAAGTCTAAAAGTACAGGAGTATTATCAGCAAAATGTATTTAAAGTACCAAAAGTACTCACTGTTCAGCAGGATGGTCCCTGTCATTGTTAAATTGACAGTTTGGATTATATTATTGTATATATTATTGATTATTGTACTACATGTAAGAAGCATTTTAATGCAGCTGGTCCAGAGTGAGCTAATTTTTCATTATTATACAATGTGTTGTTTAACCTACTGTGCATCATATCTAATAAACTGACCATATGTAAAATCTTAATTTGCAAAGTACTTACTATAGCTGTTGGAAAAATGTAATGTAGTCATAAGTACAATATATCAATCGAAAATGTGTGAAGTACAAGAAGAAAGTAGCAGAAAATGGAAATATTGAAGTAAAAAAGTTACTCAAAACCTGAATTAAGTACACTACTTGAGTAAATGTAGGTCCTACTTAGTTATTTTACTGACTACTGTTATTTTAACAAACCCCATGATTGTAGTCCTAAACCAAAGTTCTTAGCAATTAAATCGTGTCTAGCCTATGCTTGATTTTAAGTTGGTATCATACATGATACGGATAAAACTAAGACAGAGATGACTTGTAGGACATTGACTCAGAGACTCATGTTTGTTTGAAGATAATGTAGATAAAGTAAAATAAGAATAAGCACAGTCAGACAAAGAAAAGAGAGGGGGGGGGAGTTGCCAAAGTAGCAAATATGTGTCCACGCGTGCTAAAATAGGCTGTATCTCCAAACTCCAGTGTCCATGGCTGTCTCAGTAGACCTGTGCATGCAGGCTGAAATTGTCTGTACACTGACAGTCCGAGCATGGGCTCATAACTAAATGTACTTTACTAAGTTCAGCCGAGTAGTCTATTTGCTTTATCAGTGAAAAAATTTCAGTCAGACAAATTAATCTTAAAATAAAGGAGGGAGGTAGATTTCCATTCTGTCAAAATAGCTAAGAATATCAATAGGCACATTATTTTAGCTTTTTTTTTTTTTTGTCTAAAAGTTATATTGGGCACAAATTATTATTCAGAACAGGGTATTTTAAAGATGTCAGCAAACATTTCTAGAAGGGCTCTTTAAGTTTACTGGAACTCTTAGATAATATTCTAGCAGCAACAAATTCACGCACGATATTGCAAGGTTGTAAATTGTAATACGCTGTTATGTGTTCATTTAGATGTAATAAGATATCCCTGTATTGTCTTTGGATAAGCTTGACATTTATGTGTAAATGCCTGTGTGTCTTCTTTCCACCAGGAATCTGGCCTTAGGTTTCACTATGTTGCTGCTGGAGAGAGAGGAAAGCCGCTCATGCTGTTTTTACACGGCTTCCCTGAGTTCTGGTAGGTCAAAGGGAAATTCGGGTGGGGGGGGCGGGCAGTTGCGGACACAGTATCAGCTCCACTTCACTAAACGACCTGACTGTGAAGATTATTTTGTTTGTTCAGTTGCTTGGTATTTGTTACATCGGTCACCTCTCTAAAATTTCCCCTGACTATGAGAATTCCTTGGCTCTAACGTTTCAGCTGTACGGTTAAATCTCTGCTGTCTTTTTCCTCGTCTGCAAAGACAAATCCACACCAGCGAGGAGTCCTCATTTACAGAAATGATTTGCCATAGGGGGAAAAGGGTCCAAAGCATTCAAGATCTCTTCCTCCTGATATGAAATGAAAAATGGATTTGAGCATTGCTCCTGGTTTGGGGCAAAGAGGTTGTCAGGAGCTATAAGCCTGTCCGTATCTCTAACATACTATCTAAACTGCTGACAGGACAGGGATTAATTAACAGAAGAGGGGAACTCTTTCTGCTTCACTTCCCGCATTCTTCACGGGAATGATGAACTGTGCTGAGAGTGACATGGTTGGAGAAAACTCTTCACACTTGAAAATGTGCTAATTCCCACTCAGAAATGAGAAAGTAGAAAGTGTATGTGTGTGTCAGAGGGAGGGTGGAGGGGTCAGAGGAGCTTAATTTGCTTTAAACCTCATCTATATTCTAAGATCTGAGGGTTCAGTGTCAGGGCTCTGCATCTCGCTTCCTCTCGCTCGGTGGAGAAGAATGGATGGGGGGGTTTAGTCCTGATGAGGAGCTTCAGACAAGATCTTCAATTAGGAAGTCATCCCAGTCCACATGATCAGTGGGCGGATTATAATCTAAAACAACTTCTATTATACTGAGGTGACCTTCACTCAGCTGGAAATAAAGCTGAGTGCTAGCTTTAAAAAGTTTGTGAGGTTAGTTTGTAACTGTCTAAAATTTGTACTGTTAAAGAGTTTAAAGGTGCCTTGCCACATGTATTTCATTACTTTGTGGTAATGTCTGAAGTTCTACCATGGACTGAAAAATGCCTTGGTTACATTGTTTCAAGCCATTCTAGCGTTGTATAGAAAGCCTACAGGAAGACTCAGCTCGATTGTTGCCAGTTCTCATTAATAATCAACAAGCTAAGCTGTTTGAATCTGATTGGCTAACAGCTAGCCAATGAGAGCCAGCTGGGCCAGCTAATGAATAGTAATGAGCTCAGGCAATGTGATGTCAGACTGACCAGCTTTTGTAATCGGCCTGATTTCTCTGCTTATTTCTTTTCAGTGGCTAGAGCTGACAAAGGAGGTAGCAGTTCATTTTCACATTCACAACATAACACAAACATATATGGACCTAACCTATTTCAAAAAATGCAAGTAAAAACGGTTTTGTATGGCAGGGACCCTTTTAAAGGGTTTTGTCCTTCAAGTTCAGTCTAATCGTCATCAGGAGTGCTACTCAGCCTGTAAAAACAGTTGTATAATGTGTTGTGTGGCTCTAAAGGGAGATTTCTAAAAGTGAAAAAATACCCCTAATGATCTCATCAGGATTGTCTGGGTTTGGGCTCAGAGAATTCGAATGTTTCACAGAAAGCCTGTGTTACAAACTGGGGGTCTGGAGTTGGAAAGATGCAGGTTTCCATGGCATAGACGGGTTTCCTGTTTACAAACATTACAGGGTGCGTGCGCATACCAGGGGCAGAAAGACAGATTGGTGAGCTGGTCCGATAATGCAAACGCATTTTTGTCTCAGTGCACATTGTCTGTTTTGCAGTGTTACTGTGATATATATGTATGGCTATAATTATCATTTTAGGCTAATGTAATAGCCCGTGTTAGCAGCAGGGTTACTCCTGAGTGTACCCTTTTGGTTGGTTCATGCCTTAAAATAATGGCCAGGATTTCTGGGAAAAGGTACGATATGTTAGTTTCAAAACATCACTGCAGGTTGATTGTTTTTTGGGGTTGCTTTAGCTAGCTGTCTAAACTTGTCTCGAGTCCGGACCTTTAATTGTCTATGGTCCGGACTCGAGTACAACAGCCCTGACAGGTAGATATCACTTAGCTGAACAACCACAAGCTGCAACTTTTCTGATTGATACAATGGGAGCCTGACTGCTTGCACATGACACCAATCTGCCCCTCTTATGGCTTGAAGCCATAACCTCCGCAGGTTTTTGGCAAAAGCATGTTTCCCCCTAGGTATGTTAAACATCAGGCACCCATCACTGGCTCTGTTTGTACAATTAACTACGCAACAACTCCTTGGCATTTTGACTTACGCTATGCCTCTACTAGCTAGCTAGCTAGCTACACAAAACACGTCTTCTTTCTGCCCCCCGGTTGCGTGCGCAAGCAGTGATGACCTTGCCGAGAAACCCATGTATAAAGACACTATTGCATTGCATTATGGGGAATGTAGTGTTTTGGGGGCTTGACCCAGGGACCAAAAGTCAGGATATCTTCTTCTCCTGCATCAATTTTAAGCTCTTAATCTGTCTCTTGCGAGTTCCTCAACTTCATAGTAGTGCAATACTAAACCGCTGGAGTACCCCTTTCAAAGAATTAGCTGCTGTGGAAGAAACAAATTGAGGACTGTCTCTTCGAGTACTAAGGTAATTAAATGAAAAATTAAGGAAATAAGTCATCTTTGCATCTGTTTGTGTGTCCCAGGTTCTCCTGGCGCTACCAGCTACGCGAGTTTAAGAGTGAATTCCGTGTGGTGGCCATCGACATGCGGGGCTATGGGGAGTCCGACTTGCCGCTCTCCACTGAAAGTTATAACTTCGACAACCTCGTTACAGATGTCAAGGATATTGTGGAGTACCTAGGTGAGGGAACACAGGTGTGTCTGTAATCTTAAGAGAACTGCAAGGAGTGGACACTGTTTTGACAGTGTGTTGAGTAAAAAATAAACTTGTTTATCAGTCTTAAGCTGTGGACAGCCCTCAGGCCTGCAGAACAGCATGACAAACTTCCTGTGACTCATTCTTACTGAACATGGGACACTGCTGACTGCATGCTAACACTAGCAGGAAGCTAGCCTGAGGCTTGTCACAAGCACACACAAGCATCCACTAATGATTATCTGTCCAGAGTGACATTTTTTTGCTCTTTTACTGGCCAGCATATCACCGTTTTAGCACTGCTTACATACTGCATAAAATAACCTGTTTTAGCATTAAAATGTTAATTTCTGATTACTCCAAGTACAGTGGATAGAGTCTGGAAGTTCCATCTTTGTTTTCTCCTTCACACCTGTCACCTCATATTTAAGTGTGTTACAACTAGGCTACTATTTTGGTGATAATTACAAGAAAACTTCAATAATTTAGATCAATGTCTTGATTTTGCTTTTCATTCACACTCTCCTCTGTTGTTCAATAATTCTGATTTGTTACAACTTGGGTCTTATTTTAAGTTTGGCCATAATTCCTATGAGTAATAAAAACAGTGTACAAGTTGTTGATATCTGGAGGTGCAGCAATCATGAAAAATAAGTATAATGGGACAAGAAACACAAGTAGTCAGATCATCAAACAGGTTTTAAACAAACTCCTAGGTTAACTGAACTTATTTAGAAAAGAAAAACATAGGTGAATACTGAAATTATTACCCAAACTGTGACTTTCTGTACTGTACTCAATATTTACATGTTTACTCTTGTCTAATCAGGGATTATTAGCAACATTATGGGTGCGTTCATTTTTGGTTTAACCTCTACATAAAGTGGGTTAGACAATCTGGCTAAACTTGTCTTATTGCTCTTATATATAGATCTGATTACTTGACTGTTCATGGTCCTTGCCCTGCTGGAGCTATGTTGTCAAATTTTAGACAACATTAATAAAGTTATAATAAACAGTAATTATCCATTAATTGCAAAATATCTGACTTTCTTCGAAATTGATAATTTTGGCCACTTTGGGGCAGTGAAATAAGCGTCATACACAACATTAAGATTGTATAGTCCTATTAAGTTGTTGTGGCAAACATGCTCACAAACAGTTGCCTATTTACACATTGAGCAGATATGCAGCAACGTCAGCATCTATTTGGAGTTGTGTTCATGTTCACTCTCTTTTTAGCTCTTTTATTTTTTTTGGGTCTCCACCAACTCCTGTTTGTTGCCAGCCAGATGCTAGCTTTGCCACTCTGTTTGGTGCTGGGATGGGTTTTTAGAGCTTTTTCACAAAAATCAGCTGCCTGCTGCATCTAAAAACAGGGTTGATTGAAAGATGTTAAAATGGTTTATAAAGCTGAGGGGAACTGCAGAGTCAGATGATAAATCTCTGTGGGTTCATCACTATTACGTAGCAACACTTTTCATTTCATTACACATATCATTTGGTCTGTGGTTATTTTAAAAACATATTAAGTAATGCAGATTTAAATAATGCAACAAAAGGTCTATGTTTTACAATTTTAACCCAGAGAAAGTCCAGTCCAGAGGAACCAGAATGTCCTGTAAATATTCTCAAACAGCTTTTGAATACATTCCTTATTACACATTTACGTTCTCTGAGAAAGTGCTTTTAGCTCCTTGCATTGTTCTGGCACTTAAAGGTAATTTCTTAACAGGCGTTAGGAGCTAAGCACTCAATAATGCATATTGCTGTGCAAATGATTCACTCAGGGTCATTTCAGGGGCAGGGAGAGTCTTGCATTGATCATATGATAACTGCTGTACTCTGATCTGTGATTGGACTACATAGCTCTTTTTACACCAACTGTTCGAGTCCACATGGTCCACATTACAGTAGAGATGTTCCGATACCGATACCAGTATCTGTATCGGCTCCGATACTGCCTAAAACGCTGGTATCGGGAAGTACTGGAGTTTATGCATCGATCCGATACCACGTAATAAAGCCCTAAAGAAAATCTACATTAAAGTAGTTTATTTATGTTCTTTTTCCGTTATAACTGACTGTCAAACTGGAGAATAAAAGAAAGTTCTACGGCATTCATTGTTTGTGTTTGTTCATGTTTCACAAAGAGTTTAACCTGAGCCAGACAGACAACAGAGATAGAAATCATATCACATCCATACAGGGATAGTAGTATACAGCTGTTAAAACATAATAAAATATATGACACACTGGTATCGGATCGGTACTCTGTATAGGCCGATACGCAAGTTCAGGTATCGGAATCGATATCGGGCCATCTCTACATTACAGTCCACATTCACAGTCAGCTAATCAGAGGTGCTAGCAAAGGTAAGGGGATTACTTTTTAAGCATTAGAACTGTAATGTGATCAGAATCCCTCAGATGGATGCCCTGACCTTGATCTGCATTTGGCTGTATGTCATGAAATACATCCATTTGATTGGTGTAAATGTCCTCTGAGGCAGGAAGCCAGCAATAAAGAAGTGAGAACAGTATTGATTGTCAGGCACTGACATGCCTTAATAACAGCATAACATCAGCATGAACATCCAGCCTATATTAGAAATAACAGAATGTTGTCTTCTGCTACAATAACAAAGCTCTGTCTTTTATTGATTTGCTTTTCTTCCAAGGATACAACAGATGTTGCCTTGTTGGCCACGACTGGGGTGGGACCATAGCATGGCTGTTCGCCATTCACTACCCAGAGATGGTGACAAAACTCATCGTCCTAAACAGCCCCCATCCTTCTGTGTTCTCAGGTAAAATATATTTATGTGCAAACAATTGAATCTCCAGATAGTATTCTTTATGTTGTGAAAGAAAAACAAATGTCCTCTTACTAATTAGAGAGCCTCTGGTTTGGCTCTTGGATTATTAACATAATTATCATTAATTAGGACGTATTATTACTTCTATTCCATGTTTGCATCCATCTGGCAAATCCTCTTCTGCCTTAGGGGGAAGATGAAGAGAGGCTAATTACAGGAGGCTAATGTGAAGATAGAACAGCTGGTGCAAACAGAGAGGCAAAGTCATCGAGAGTTATCACGTCCCCGACCCGCGTGTGCAAACTTGGCCTTTAGTTACTCTTGAAAGTGGTAGAATGAAACTAAGTACATTTGCTCAAATACTGTACTTAAGTACAAATTTGAGGTACTTGTACTTTACTTAAGTCTTTTCCTTTTCAAGCCACTTTCTACTTCTACTCCGCCACATTCAGAGATGGCAAAAGTACTCACTTCCCGTACTCAAGTAGAAGTTCAGATATTGTTAAAAAATACTCTGGTAAAAGTAGAAAAAAGGCTCTTTATATCCCATTGCCTACATTTTAAATGGATGTCTGCCAATAGGCCTAAAACATCACATACATGATTATTGTGACAGAGACTGGGACTTCAGGTTAATAAGATTCTGACTGAGCAGCAAGATATGAATTCAGTTGTGATTCTGTGAGAATTCACAGATCCAGTTTCTTTTTTTTAATCTTCCCCTTAACATTTAAAGGAATCTACATGTATGTGTGCTCAAATATAGCTTCTGGAAAGAAAATAAAGGATAAAATATGAATTACTAAACCAACATTAATTAAGAAGTTTCGGTTGGCACAATTTGCAGCACATTCACCAGGAGTCATTCTTGATGCCTACTATCTCAAACATCTCTCTCAGAAGTTAAAAGTCGGCACAAAAATAAATAGTAATGTAAAAATATCTGAAAAATCTACTTGAGTACAGTAACAAAGTATTTGTACTTTGTTACTTCCCATCTCTGACCACATTAATCTGACAGCTTTAGTTACTAGTTACTTTACAAATTAAGATTATAAACTGTGGCTCAGTGGTAGAGCGGTTGCCTGCCAATCGGAAGGTTGGTGGTTCAATCCTTGGCCCTGCAGTCCCATGTCGAAGTGTCCTGGGCAAGACACTGAACCCCGAGTTGCCCCCGATGCTGCGCATCGGAGTGTAAATGTGTGTGAATGATTATCTGATGAGCAGATGGCGCCTTGTACGGCAGCCTCGGCCACAGTGTATGAATGTGTGTGAATGGTGAATGGTTCCTGTACTATGTAAAAGCGCTTTGAGTAGTCGTTGAGACTAGAAAAGCGCTATATAAGAACAGTCCATTTACATTTACATTTATAAATTAAATTACCAAACAACATATTGACCTACAAGTACAGCTGAAATGATTGGAAGATTAAACACTTAGTTGATTGACAGAACTGTTCTGATTGTTTCCAGTTTCTTAAATGTGAGGTCTTTTCTGCATTGAGTACTTTTACTTTTAATACCTTAAGTACATTTTCCTGATGATACTTACATACTTTTACTTAAAGTGCTCATATTATGCTTTTTGGCTTTTTCTTTGGTTTACAAAGTGAAAAAGCCCAACGTCCCATCTCCAACAGAAAACACTGTTCACTGCTCCAAACAGCTCTATTGTAGTAGTCCAGCCTTTACTTTCATGACAAACGTGCGTCACTTTATAATGCGCGCCTAGCTGCTAGTGTAGCATGCCCTCATACTCTGCTTCTGACTGGCCTGTAGTGCTTACCTAGGTACTGCGCATGTGCGACTCTCAAGAAAGATGGAATAGAAGTGAGATGCCTCACTCTGTAGCTAAAACAGAGAGCTCAACACACAGGGTGAAAAGAGGAGCTGCAGCAATGTATAGTACAACAAAAATATGGTGTTTTTTGAAAATTAAACCATGTAAACCTATTCTGGTATAACCTCTAAATACAATTATGAACCTAAAAATGAGCATAATATGAGCACTTAAAGTAACATTTTCAATGCAGGACTTTTACTTGTAACATAGTATTTTTACAGTGTGGATTTAGTACTTTTACTTGAGTTAAGGATCTGAACACTTCTTCCACAATTGAACTTCTCTCCCCCTCCTCCAGATTACGCACTGCGTCACCCGAGCCAGCTGCTGAAATCCAGTCATTTCTTCTTCTTCCAACTGCCCCGCTTCCCGGAGCTCATGCTCTCCATCAATGATTTCAAGGTGGCCTGTTATGTGTGGGCTTAAGCGTTTTCAAGGTCATGGTTGTGTGTGTGTGTTTGGTTCTGTGCGTGCATGCATGCATGTGTGTTAATAAACACGCATTGGTGTATGTTGCATGTTATTAGAGTGTCAGGCTATTTTTAAGGTTTGCATCACTGTGACTAAAAATATCCTGCTGTAAAACAGGTTATTTGTAGTTAACAAAAGCATCAACTAATCCTGGAAGTAATGTGAAATTACAGAATAATACAAAATCAAATGCTATCATCACAGGAGGTAATGTTTAATTTGTTGTTGTTCATTGTAAAATGAGACCCTCAAATTTAGTAATATCATTTATGATGTTGGAACTTAATCAAGCGATTGGTTAATATGTCTAAAGTGCACATTGCAGGTTTATAAAACAGTCTGGGTTTTAAAAATGCAAAGTTTATGTTTTACTATTTTTAAGCACTTGGAAAAGATCTGCAGCATTTTTCACATTTGCAGCTGTAGTGGAAGTTTCCTTTGCAGCAGGGGGAAGAGTTTTCAGAGTTTAGTAAATTGAAACAAATAAGACAGTCTGAAGAACCAAGTTGGGTTTTTGTATTTTATTAAAAACATATATATATATTTGCAAATAGGAGCAACATGATTTCACAAAAGGCCGCAGCCCAGTGTGGAGTCAGTTTCTCAAATGAGTGAACATAAACACCAGGCTTTTATGCATCTTCAGAGTGACAACAAACACGCACTTGGCTTAGTATGACGCTACAATTTTGACAGGCAATCTGATACACGTGAAGACAATCAGAGAAATACAAGAGACATCTTGGAGTCATATCACCTCCTCCTCCCTGTATGACTTTCACCCACCCGTTACATCTTAACTGGCATGGGAAAACTAGAGATAGTTTTAGGGTGACCTTTTACCTTTATCGGTTCAGGCTAACAGTGCTCACATAATGTTCCAGACTGGGTGTCTCACAAAGTTAGAATCAAAATCTGAATGTGGGAAATGAGATAAACTCTTTCAGCATTTGTGAGAGAAGTACGAATTAAACATAAAAATATAAGGAATTGTGCTTAAATGTAATTTTCCCATTACACAGCTGGTTAGCTTAGCTTAACGTGAAGACAGTTAGTATTATGGGGTGTATTGATTTTTTAATCAATAACGCTCTGGGTTGTTTGCATTTCTTTAAACCAATCACAATCGTAGCTAAGCTCTGGACGCAGCAATGGTGGCTCTGCAAAATAGTATTGGGGAGGAACTTGTTTTGGTAGAACATTTGCACCCCGCAAAAGAAAATACCACATACAATATTAAATGTTAAAGTTAACTGTTGACACAATACAGTAACATGAGCTATTTAAAGTAGCTGGATACATGGTTAAACGTAATTTGCTCTTACCAGTGTATCGGCGTGTTCATTATGTCCGTAGCAAATCCCTACCAATCGGTCCCAAAACATCCCAGTTAGAGAGTAAATGACGTAAACATATTCTTTGTAAATCTTTAACATAATTCCCTGAAAAGAACAATCAGGCCTGCCTTAAACTGATTTCACCACTGAAATACTGCTTCTAAATAGTAGTACAGTGACATGGACGTGACATCCTCCTGTAAATGTTTTCTCTATCAAATTGAACCAGTCACATACATTTACCCCAAGTTTGCTGCTGTCTCTGCTTTAGGCTCTGAAGGCCTTGTTCACCAGCCGCAGCACAGGGATCGGAAGGAAAGGCCGATGGCTCACTGCAGAGGACTTGGAGGCCTATCTGTATGCACTCTCACAGCCGGGAGCTCTGACTGGAGCCCTCAACTATTACAGGAATGTCTTCAGGTGGGGAATAGTTCATACATGGATTATGTCAGAAATAGTATACAGAGTTTTGGAAGAAATATTCCAATCTTTATCTCAAGTAAATAGTAGCAATGCTGCAATATTAAAATACCCCATTATAAGTAAAAGTCCTGCATGGCCATAGACCGTTACACTGTTACCTCAGTACTTTGAGATGCTTTTTGGTCAGTATCGGTGTTTGGTAATGGTTGGTTATTGTATAGCGTGATAACACAGTCACTTTAAGTCAATATGACATGTACTTTTCAAAAACTGTATATTGAGTGTTCAATTTAATTCAATTAAATTGTATTTATAGTATCCAATCATAACAAGAGTTATCTCGAGACCCTTTACAGATAGAGTAGGTCTAGACCACACGCTATAATTAAAAAAAACAACAACAATTCCAGTAATTCCCATAAGAGCAAGCACTAAGGTCTACAGTGGCAAGGAAAAACTCCCTTTTAGGCAGAAACCTTGAGTGGTGAGTAAAACTTCCTTTTAGGGAGAAACCTCGGACAGACCCAGGCTCTTGGTGGGCGGTTGTCTGCTGGTGCCAGTTGAGGGTATGATAAACAGCGGCAATTATATTCCCAATAAATACGCAGAGTGTAGCAAGACATAGCATGACGTAGCAGGGCACTACAGAGCGTAGCTGGATGTTGCAGGGCGTAGTAGGGCACTGTGCGGCGTAGCAGGGCGTAGCAGGGCACTGCAGGGCATAGAAGGGTGTAGCAGGACATAGCAGGGCGCCTAGCAGCATCACAGTGACGGCGGTAACCATGATTTAGGTGCCACCCTAATCCAGGGAAAACTGTGGGGCGAGAAAACATAAGGGCTCCGGGGAACAAGCTCCCCAGAGCTAGGTTATCAACAAGCAGTTGCCCACAGATGAAAAGAGAAAGGAAAGAAGAGCTCAGTGTGTCAAAAGAAGTCCCCCGGCAGTCTAAAACTATAACAGCATAACTAAGAGCTTCAGAGAAGCAGAAGTGCCGCGACTGTGGCTACACACCCTCAGATAAATAGAACTTAAACCAGCTTAATGCGATTCCTGCCAACTAAACGTTCTAGTCTCTGTAACAGGATGCTATGGTCAATAGTGTCGAATGCAGCACTAAGATCTAATAAGTACGGAGACAAGTCCTTTTGTCTGAAGCAGTTAGAAGATCGTTAGTAATTTTCATCAGTGCCGTCTCTGTGCTATCATGTATTCTAAATCCTGACTGAAAATCCTCAAATACACTATTGCTATGTAGAAAGTCACATAACTGATTAGCGACTACCTTCTCAAGGATATTGGAGAGAAAGGGAAGATTAGATATAGCTATATGGCTAAGACCTCAGGATCGAGGGTGTTTTTTTTCAGAAGAGGTTTTATCACAGCTACTTTAAATGACTGCGGTACATAACCTGTTAATAAAGACATATTGATCATATCTAGTAATGAAGTGTTAACCATGGGTAACACTTCTTTAAGTAGCCTCGTTGGGATGTGGTCTAAGAGACAGGTAGATGGCTTAGCTGAAGATACCTTTAACATTATTTGTTGCAGGTCTATAGGATAAAAGCAGTCTAAGTATATGTCAGGACTTGTCGTTCTTTCTAGCGGTCCTGCTTTTAAAGGTGAACCGTTAGAAGTTGAGGGCAACAGCTCTTGCCCTCAAAATCATCACCTCTTGCCAAGAGGTGATGAATTTTATCTCTAATTGTTATAATTGTATCATTAAAGAAGCTCATAAAGTCATCACTTTCACTTTCATCTTCTATTAATGATGAGTAATAGTCTGATCTGGCATTTCTGAGGGTTTGTCTTGCCAATCTAAACGAGATTCTTCCAGATTGGTGGAACGCCATTTACTTTCAAGTTTCCGCGAGGTTTGTTTTAATTTGCGAGGTTGGGAGTTATACCAAGGTGCTAGTTTCCTTTGCTTCATCGTCTTCTTTTTGAGGGGAACAAGTCGTCCATAGCGAGGCCGTAGTACTGTCTACAAAATTATCAATTTGGTTGGGACTAAAGTTAACCTAAGAGTCCTCTGTTATATTAAGGCATGGCACTGAATTAAATGCTGTTGGAATAACTTCCTTAAATTTAGCTATAGCACTGTCAGATAGGCATCTAGTCTAGAAGCTTTTATCTAATTTTGTATAGTCGGGTGTTAAGTTGTTCATTATCAAAATCTGTGTTGCCCGTTCACAAACTTGTCCTTTTTCATGAATATTTACCACCACCATCAATTCCAAGTATTCCTTTTGGCTTGAAATTTTACATTTGCATTCGCATGAAGTGCGGTAGACGCTCCATAATTATGCGCCATCTTGAAATATGTTAGCCGGTAAGGGACATACAGGACATACTGCTCCGCCTTTCGCCTTTTCGCTATCACATGATAAACTCACAGGTGCTGCTAATGTTGCTAATGGGTATCGTAGCTTCCCGGCCCCTGCAAGTTTGAAGAAGGAAAAGTGGAGGACCACACGTATTCAAAATCCAAATTTCAGGAACAGGAGTCTTCTTCTTCACTCAGAAAAAGAAAAAGGATATTGAAAAGAGCAAGAGACCGGCTTTTTGAAGCGTGAAGGCTACCGTAGCTGTAATATGTACTTTGAACTGCATGGTGCGAGAGAGTTGATTGCAATATATGATCTCAACGCTAGATGGGAGAAATTCCTACACATTGGACATTTTAAAGAATGCTCTGATAATAAAGGATTCTGTGGAAATACTATTAAATCTTCAATTTCGATGTCATATGCCAGCACAAGGTAGAGGGTGTGGTTAAAACAGTGAGTGGCCTTATGCACACTCACTGAAACCAGTTGAATCTAGTAGTGAGTTAAAAGCAATACTAAGGCTATCGTTGTCCATGTCCACATGGATATTAAAATCACTTTGTCTGATTTAAGGACTACACATGATAAAAACTGAGAGTTCAGATACAAATTCAGAATACGGACCTGGAGCTCGGTAAACAACAACAAATATAATGGGCTGTAATGTTTTCCATGTTGGATGTAGAAGATTAAGAAGAAGGCTTTCAAACAAGTTAAAATTTAGTTTAGGATTAATTAACAGGCTTGAATCAAAGATGGCTGTAACTTCCTCTCCTCGGCCAGAGCCTCGAGGAATTTGAGTATTAATATGACTGGGAGGAGTGGATTCATTTAACATATTCTTCATGGCATAGCCATGTTTTGGCAAGCAGAATAGATCTATACATATATTTTTTGGGGGCTTTTCTTGCTTTAATTTGACAGGACAGCTAGGTGAGAAAGGGAAGACATGCAGGAAATCATCACCGGTCGGATTCAAACCCTGGACCTCTGCGTTGAGGCATAAATCTCTCAGTATATGTGTGCCTGCTCTACCCACTGAGCCAAACTGGCCACACAGAATAGATCATTTTGATTATCTGATATCAAATTGTTTGCTAGTATTGCTTTAGAAGACAGAGATCTAATATTCAATAGTCCACATCTAATTTTCCTATTGTGTTCTATCATTGCAGTTTTTTTTTTTATTCCAATTAGGTTCTTAAGTATAACTTCTTGTGCAATTAGGGACCATAATGTTCTTATTTAGTGCCTTTTTAGTAGCTAGTACTGTAGCTACTGTCAAATAAATCTCTGTCAAGACCACAATGCTTTCAAATATTTACATTTACATGCACCTTTAATCTTACATGTAAGACTGACTAGCTGGCTAAGAGTGATCTGCACAAATCAGATCAAAGAAAATATCAGTTTATGTATGTTTGACATATGAACTGTGCATGCATGGCTGAGCACGCCATCTGCTCCATTCTCAAGCAATGAGTTATCTCAGAATAGCTTTTACATGCTTACATAAAAGAAATATCACTGACCCATGGCCAATTAGTCTCTCCACAAGTGCATAGGGACACGCATACTGTACATAAACATCCATCCATTCACCCACCCACCTACCCACCCACCTACCCACCTATCCACCCATCCACCCATCCATCCATCCATCCATCCATCCAGCCTATTCCAGCACATTTTGGGTGACACATAAAGTAGCATGAAATTCATAATGTAATGTGTCTACTGAAAATAACATTTCAGAAATGTTCTTAAAACTTCTGTGGTAATTTAATAAAGACATACAACAACAGACTGTGACGATACTAGCGACAAATTCATGCAAAGCAGTTGTTTCTAAACATGCTATTAATAACATTAACAATGGCTCAAGTGTCCCTGTAAGCTGTGACAGTGTGACAGTGAGGCAGTATGAACCATACCAGGACACTGTGCTTTTCCTACTGTGACATGTCAAATTGTCTTCAGTAAAAAAAAAAAATTGCCTGTGAACCAACTCCGAAAATTGTCACTTGACAACATCACAAATTCTAATTCTAATTTATACATTTACATTTTGGATGCACTCAGGTTTTTACCTTTCTCTCCTTAGCTCCCTCCCCCTGAGCCAAAATCATGTCAGATCACCGGTGCTGCTGCTGTGGGGTGAGCGGGATGCCTTCTTGGAGCAGGAAATGGCAGAGGCATGTCGCCTCTACATCCGGAATCATTTCCGTCTCAACATCATTTCTGGGGCCAGTCATTGGCTGCAGCAGGACCAACCTGATATTGTGAACACCCTCATATGGACCTTCCTCAAGGAGGGAGAGGGACGCAAAAGCTACAGGAACTAAATCCACAGCGAGGCCTCCTCCAGCCCTCCCCTTGTCCTTCTCGCTTGCCACTCCTGGAAGCCTGGAATATGCCTGTGATACCAAGCAACATAGTAATAATGCAATCATTCTTTAAATCTTTCAAATATTTTTTAAAGAAGTCAGCAGTAAAGGAAAGAATCAAAGCACACTTCACTGGAGAGGACACAGAGCAGTTTGTTTGACACATATTCAAGATGTTTTTTGCACATGACATCCGCCTTAAAGTTTGTCAGTTACAGCATTACAAATGTTTGGCAAAATCTCCTTGTGACTTGTATTGTGTGGTGCCTTTTTACTTTCGAGTAAAGATTTCCTGAGAGATTGGGATGTGGCGTTGTCTGCTATATTTATATGTATCACTGGGTCACTCCACTCTTCTTTGGGCACAGTCCTTTGGGAGCCATAACTCTCCAACTCCCTTTATCAGGTAGTGTTGTCTAAAGGAGTTTTCTTTTTTGTATTTTTTTCCTCAGAGATACTCAAATGTAGAGAATGTTGTTATTATGATCTTCATGTATATAAATGTCAGTGATGGTTGACTATTGTACTATTTTGTATCTATTCCTACACACTGCATTTTGGAATTCACTGAGCCAGGTCTACACCATTTGATTTTATAAATAAACTAAGTGTCAATCTGTTGGACTACACTGCTTTTTATAATTATTTTAAGATAATAATAACAGTGGTGTGTTTGAAGCCGTGCAGTGTGCCTCAAGCCCCCATGTGTTTGCTGGTGTCTCTGAACAGCCACTCCAAACTTTCACACAGAAGAGATGAAAAACACCAGAAATAGTAATAGATGTACTGTTAAATATAGCGCAGAGCTGAGTGACACAGCAGTTAACATTGGTTATTTTAAGTCTCCTCTGTAGAATAAACATTTTGAATTTTTTTTACATTCATATTCCTTCCCGATGTGGTTATATGCCAACAGAAATGTGGATGCGGAAATACACTGAGGTGTGTATTCATCAGTCTTACATAAACAGGTTTTAGTGTGCCAGCACACACACATCCACTGCTATTTAGAGAAAAGATCATTCAGGCAATCCATGATGTCTGTTTCAAACCAGAAAAAAACATTATAAACCACTGTACAATATTGTCCTTATAAGGGACTTATTGTTTATAATTTATTAAGCTGTAATACATTATTTATTAAACTTTAAAGTTGTAATCCTGAAGGTTTTCATCTAAACAAAAAACTGTTGTTTATCGCTGAAAGGGGGTAACACAATGGTGATGGAGCCTATATATTGCAATACTCTCATCAGTGGGATGAGAGTATTGCAATATTTATATTTGCAGTGTTACGAACTGGTTGTCCCTGGAAGAAATGCTGTATTACAGTTTTTTGACATAATGTAACTATGCATACAACCCTGAAAACCCTTACAGTTTTAACAAATCAATGGTTAGTAGTAAGTAGGTAGTAGTAACTTATCCCTATAAAGTAGGCTATATGCCAAGTTGTTCAATATTACACCAAAATTTACATTTGCACTAGTATCGCATTGCTAGACCTGTATCCACAGAGCTGGAGTATTTCCAATGACATCATAAATTATAAGTTAAAAAAATAAATAATTATAATTTAGGAGTAATGATGCAGGACAGGCCAATGACATCAATGTCAGTCAGGGGCAAGCTCTTTTGCTGCCTTCAGGGGCAGGCGGAAATATTAATATTAACAAATGTATATAAGGTCAGAATTGTTAGGACCTTTCTTTTTTTTATGAATATCACACAGATTGGAGTGCAAAGACAATTATTATTATATTATTATCAGCTTTTTTGTTTTGTTCCATTGTACACCGTGCTTAAACTACTCAAACAACTATTTGGTAGGCTGTATATTTGTCTCTGTTTCAGTATTTATTGTTTATTCTTAATAATTAATGTTTATTATGTTTTTTTGTTGTATGTATGCACCCAATAAACGAGGCAAATTACAGAATGATGAGACTGAAATGTACATATGTGTGCACAAAATTAAATCCTATTTTAACTGCAATAAAATAGGCTTACCGTCAGATTCAGATCTGACAGGCATTGCTGCCTATTACAACGATGTAGTATGAGTGAATGGGAGGCGTATTATCACATAATAACATAACCTTCCCATTATCACCGAGCAAGCCAGAAGCGTTTATTTTGAAGGATTACTTGAATTTTGAGGTAAGGCGCAGCACCTGAAAGCATCATTTGGGGGCACCGCCCCGTCCGTATGCACTGCGCATATGCTTCTGCTTCCGGTCTATGACGGTTTGTCCACTCCTTCGTTTTGTGAACCCTGTCCTAGTGGGTGGCGAACAGCGTGCAGTGGCGGTGATGTCAACATCGGCCAGTGGGTCAACCCTTTAATATAGATTCTAACAGACATTTATCGGCTGCAATTCATTAATACCGGCATATTCATCACCAGGCATTCAGGGTTTAAGGTTCCAAAAGATAACTAGCTAACTACTAACGGTAACCCATGTTAGCTAGCGCTATCATGCTAGCCGCGAGAGGAAAATGAGAGTAACGTTAGTGTTATTTAGCTTACGTTACAGCACAGACCGTGTTGGGCTGAGAAAGAGCAAATGCATGTGTAGGCATATGTATGCGTGTTTAAATGTAGCTGAGTGTGTTTTGTTTTGGAATAAATTCCACTTATTTTAAAATAGAGAGATATGATAGTTATACTTGGTGATACTGGCGTTTTCTCCTGGAAGCTAACGTTAAGTGTTATTAATATGTGTTGTTTGTTTGAATAACAACGTTACGGTTAAATAATGTTCTAGGCCACATATAGTCATAGGCTAATAGTTACTGAATTTGTGTGATTTTCTTCATATTGGCTAGCAGCGTCTGTCTGAGTTGCAATTGTGGTAAACGTAAGTCAGTGTGTGGTGAAAGATGGTGTGCGCTTCTCGCAGCAGAGCCAATCGTGTCAAGTCACCTAAGTGAGGGAGTCCGGTGAAGATGGCATCATATCATAAAAAATATGAAAGCATAAAATTACTTCGCACGTGGCTTGTTGTATTCTAGCAGTATGTAAGCTAATTGTATCTATTTTTTAGACATTTTTTAGTAGTCTCACTTGGCTTCCCCGGAATGTTCCAACAGCATGCCACTGGGTTTTTATCTAGCCCTCTTCTTCTAGAACTGCTTAACACATTCACAGGCTGAGGTCTCTGTCTTGTCTGTCTTAGAGAACCTAATGAACCATGATCACCACAGAGGCTGCAAGAGAGTTCCATGCCAAAGAATGCAAATACAAAGAGCAGCTGAAGAGACGTTTATCGTCAGCCTTATCTGCAGACCTTAACAGGTAAGAAATGTTCAGTGTGCACTGAACTGCAAATGCCTGGGTTAAATGTTGATCATTGGCAAATGTCAATAACAAGGATCTATTCCCACTGCCGTCAATACAGTACAGGGCTGTCATATGGAAATACTCTGATTTAGTGTTCTTATCTTCTTGCTGCATTCTGCAGCTTCTTTTAAAGGCATGTGATCATCATCAGTAAGAGTGAACTGGTATAAATAACTTGCTGGTAGATCCAGTTTAATCAGGATCATTGCTGTCATACAGTATAAAACAGGTTTCACAATTGTTTGAATCTTAACTCAATGAATACTTTGAACCTTTCAAAGGGATACCACCAATTTTTTTTTTTTAAGATTATTTTTTTGGGGCTTTTCCCTTTTATTATAGTGACAGCGGATAGACATGAAAGGGGGAGAGAGATGGGGGATGACACGCAGCAAAGGGCCGCAGGTCGGACTCGAACCCCGGCCGCTGCAGGACTCGGCCAACATGGGGCGAATGCTCCCACTGGGTGAGCCAGAGGCCGCCCCACACTCCACCAATTTTACTTTATTAAGTTTAGTTAACTTGTCACAAAGAGTAGTAACTCAGCTTGTAAAAACGTTATATATCTTCTGTGACTCTAGAGGAGCTTTTCAGAGTTAGGAAAATAATCCTGATGATGTCATCAGGGTTATCCCAACCTTTACTTAAGACTAGGGCTGAACAATAATCGAAAATGTATGGCCGCAAGGAATAGTTGTTAAAGGTGAAATGTGTGCCAAAATACCATTTAAATTAAATATTGTTGTGCTGCAGAGTAGGGGTGGGGGGGAAAAAATCAATACAGTATAATATCGCGATATTTTTCGTGGCAATACTGTATTGATACACAGACGCCAAGTATTGATCTTTTATGATATATGTGTTGGTCAGTCTGTCTGCTTGACAATCCCATTTTGCAGCAATAAATTTGAAGTGAGATGAACAAACAGAGAAATTTATATTTTTTGATGAAACAGATGTTGACAACATTTTCCTTTGGGGACATCATTTAAAATTGGGAAAAATTTTAAGTTGGAAAAAAGGTAATACATTGCAATATATCGCAGAATATTGCAGTATGTTTAAAATCGAAATAATATCGTATCGTGACATACAGTAAGTAACGTGATGATATTGTATCGTGAGGCCTCTGGTGATTCCCACCCCTACTGCAGAGATGCCCTAGCCTACACATCCTATTCTACAGACTTAAGCAAACATATTTGTTTGGTACAGAATCTTGCAAAGATCACGCCATAATCATTTTAATATGTTTTTCAGTCAAATCAGTCATACAAAATATTCACAATTAGATATTATTTCAAAATTGTTCAGCCCTACTTGAGACATAACATTTTGTTAAAGAAAACCTGTTTTAGAACCTGATGGTGTGACAGCTTTAAAAAAACTTGGGTATTTAGGAGGCCAGGAGGGTTTCGTCTCATGATTTAATTGCATTATGAGAATTTTAGGTGTTTTGAGAGCATGAGCGATAGTAGGGGCACAAAGTCAGGATATTTTCTTAAATAACATAAACATTCTTAAAACATAGGCTATAAAACTTATAGAGCATAGAGCAAAGTTACAGTAAACTTCACCAATGACTGGAAGCTCACAAGAAACAAGGTCACGTGGCTCTGTGCAGTTCATTGGGTTTTAGTTGATAGGGATGTGAGTCTCCTTGTTTTGCACTTTTCATCAGAGGGTTACAGTAATGGACATACCAGCATTAGAACATATACCGCACTATTGGCCTTTAGCTGACTGATTCTTGGGTCACCCAGATCAGTTATTGAGGCGGGACAAGAGATAAGGCTCGCGAAGAAGCACTGCACTGCCTCAGGGCTGTGCTTGTGTTAGTCTGAAGTGGAAAAATAGGCTATCATATTCATCTTTGAACCTCATAGACTTTAGAGGATGGTTAAAAGGGCCTCCATATGACGCTCCTTTTTCAACTACAAGGTCAATATTGTTTTTCAATAACAACAAAACAATAAATAATCCGTGCATTTATATGGAACTAAACTTTAGGAGCTTTCCATCTTTACTCTCCTCCCTGTTATGTTGCATTCATAAATCGATTGTTTTTGACTGATAAATGGCTGCGGCCGGAAACAAGAGCTACGGGGAGTTGTTCAAAACCTTACTTTTTAGTAAACTCTGGGTACACAAACAATGTTGTCAATGCTTTTGTTACGATTTAGAGCCCCTGGTGATACTTTGAGCAAAGTTTCATGTTGTGTCGAGCCTTCTTAGTGTTTTAAAAATAGATATTTTGAGGCTAGCATAAAAGTGCCCCTAGTACTCCCATTCAAAAGGCCATTTGAACGAAAATACGATAAATCTTAAGTGGTGATTCCGTCCTAAATATGCTTTTAAACGAAGGTTTGACTCAGGTACGTTCACAAAAAGACCCTAGGTTGCATTTTGGCGAGAGTTATGCTTTAAAAAAATGACATCACTTTACTGTAATTCTGCCTTTTAAAACCAGGAAAAGACACCACTTATGTCACATTAAGATATTAAGATATCCAAAATCTAAGACGATTTCTATCTCATATCACGATATCAATATAACATCGATATATTGCCCAGCCCTAATTGCAGCCAAATAAAATGTTGTATTGCATTTACCCAGGTTGCTGCAGGAAGAGCTGGAGGCAGATGTTTCTCTTTATGCTGGGTCAGGCTCGCTTCAAGCACACAGAGCCATACTGTTGGCCAGAGCTCCTCATGTCCTTCAGGGAGAGACACACAAAGATCCTACCATCATTCATCTGTCTGACTATGAGCTGTCCGGGTTGAAAGATTTCCTCAGGTAGGCAGTGGGTTCAAGTAATTTTTTTTTTTTTTTTTTTTTGCTGATTACTGCAGCTTATATTTGCTGTTACTTTTTCTACTTTGAGGATTTAGACAATTTCTATTTGCCCCTTTAGAAGAAAGCTGTATGAACATTTCTTAATACGACTCAATAGTTTCACATGAAGCCAAACTCTACATCTGCTAGTAGGAGATGTTAAGAGACATAATTTATCCTTCTCTTTTAGTATTACAGTTTCACAGAGTCTCTGACAGAGGGCGCCAAGCACACCATCTTTGATCTCTTTGTTTGTTTCAAGGAGCTTTTCAAATACTGTTGCAGCTATTTTAATACTAAATTGCACATTTTCCCATTGTGTTGAGACACACAAATCCCAAAGTGTATGCGTGTTTATAATCATCTAAGTTTCTAGAGTAGCAGTTTTCATCAAGGCTTTGCAGTGTGGTCTCTTAGAGTGCACAATTCTTTATCCACTGATTTGTGTCTCATTAGCAGTTTGTGATTAGGACTAGAAGAAAGAGTCACCTTTGACTGGTTACACTACCATGGAGTCAGTTTGTTTTAAAGCTTCTTTTACACACGGCAACTGCAACATTGCTGAGTTCAAGTATCTAGGTAAGATAGTTTGGCATTCATGAGTATCCTAATAAAAATGAATTCCTGTTGAATCGGTTACCAAAGAGCATGACTGTTTAAAATAGGTTAGGCTTAGATCATTTTTTTATTTTTTTTCTAAGCAAGATAATAGCTACACTGATGTAGAACTGCAGCACATTGAAACATGATACCATGGAACAAAAAGTAACATTGCTGGTGGTAGACTGCCTCTGCTTCAATACTGCCTTGAGTTTTTGGACTGCTGGTTGAACAAAACAAGCTCAGAATCTGAATCCACTTATACTCTGGAAAAAATCTTATGTTAATGACAAAACGATTGATCAATTCTGAAGAAAATCAACAGATTAATTGATAATGACAATCTTTTATTACAGCTCCAATGAGGTGCACATTAGGGTTGCACGATATTGACAAAAAGTGATATTGATTATGAATATTGCGATATCAATATTAATTTCGATATTTTTAAGCATATGAAAATTCATCAAAATAGATTCACAACAATATAGTGCACACTGAGACTTATGTACGGCTCCGTAGTGCGGCTAGACCACAGGTCGGTCGTGGATGAAAAATATTCAATATTTCCGACTCCAAACTCTGCCTCTGCCACTGTTTATAAAGTTGTGGGATAGCTACTGGTGAGAAATAGATGCGGGATGGGATTACTTTTGGCCACTAAAGTTTCCTCTTGAAGAGATTAGAATGACTTCAATCTCTGTTATTTTGTCTTCTACCTGAGCAACACTCATTTTCTTACTTTTGTTTTCTTTCTTTTCACTCTCCCTTCGCTCTCTCTTTAGGTCCTTTCTTTTCTTTCCCATCTCTGATTCGTTCTGTTTTTTTATTGTCTCTATCCATTTCTTCACTTACGCTGTCACTCTGTCGAAATATGCACACACGTCACTTGGTACGCTCCATAGGGTTTGTCATGTAGTGGACCTGTGCGCTGACGTGCACTAACGTGCAAGTGGCACGGTAACTGGCCAATGAAACATGATCATTACAACGTTTCAAGCGGGTTCTAAATCAAACACAACAAAGCCACACGAGCCAATGGACGGGACGCATCGCTCCACAAAATAAACAAAATATTGCATATTTACACTTTTGATATAATATTGCGCATCGTGATATTGCGATAATGATATTGAGTTGATATATCATGCAACCCTAGTGCACATTGATTCCAGAGGACCCAGGTTTAGACCCACTGCTTTCTTATACTGAGAGAGCCCGCTGGGGAAGTTTTGCACATAGTAAGGTTGAGTCCAGGCTAGGGTTGGATATCCTTGGATATATGATAAAGCTGCCAGTAATGATACAAGTACAATTTGGCACCACTATCAAAACAATGCTCTTTTCCTTGGTTTGAGGAATACAAAAGTGTTATTCTATGAAAACTTTCTATATAAGAAAATATGCCAAACTTCTTACTGCACCAGCGTTGAATGTTTTTTTTTATTAGATAGTGATAGTAGAGGAGAGAGAGATGGGGACATGCAACAAAGATCCCTTGCAGAACAAGCCAGGATGCTACAGCAGAAGTACTCAGGGCAAATGTACTATAACAGGTTGTAAAGGAAATTTATGAGATTGCCAGACACTTTATAAATTACTTCACTGAGGAAAAATGGAAAATGCTGCACAGTTAAGGTTTGTGGCTTACCTTCTGTGTCATTGAAGTCACATTACATGAAATGAGATTGTAATTTAAATAAGTGTGAAAGGCCTAGTTTTAATTAACCTTTAGAGTTTCCCCTCCGCAGGCGACTGTACACAGCAGACCAGAGCATGCGCTCGTCTGAAATAATCCCAGACGTGGAGGGCTCAGTGCCAGAAAGTACACTGCTTGTTCCCAATCCGGCAGACCATAGTTCCACTGACTCAGGTAAACAGAGGAACAAGCTTTTCCATTGGAGGTTTATTCTATGTTATATGGCCGTTCAGCTGACCCCTCCCTCCCCCGTACTTCACATCATGTTATCTCCGCCATAATCCGTTTAGGTGCTAATCTCATTTAGATCCATGTTGTTGTTACTGCTAATTGCAGCTTGGCCATGCTATGGATACTTTAAAAACTTGTTTTCGCTATTTGCAGTATTTTTAGCTAAAGGGATACTTAGCCGATTTGAATCCAGCTCTGTGTCATAATTGTGTGGGCATTGTGTTTAGATGAACAGTGTTTGGCTTCCCTCCATGGTGCCAGAGCACAGACCTCGGAGCACCAGTGGTCTTTGAAACAAAACAATGTGTTTCATGTCAGGCAGACCTCCGCTGCTCTGCTCAGCTGGGTGCACTGTGGCCACGGAGGGAAGCCACACATCGTTCATCTACACACACTGCCCAAACTGCCACAGAGATGCAGAGCTGGATATAAATCAGCAAAATATCTCTTTAAAGGGGCTGTACTCGAAACACTGAAAAAAAACAGCGGGCTGGGGTTGCCTCCACGCGACTCTTGCAGACCGTTCCCCAAAACGGGAAATACCTACATTTCTTTATTGCCCCATGCATGCACAGCCAGATGGGTTATCAAAACAAAGAGAAGCTGGGATTAACGCACACACAGAGGGAGTGTGTCTCCATTATCTGCTTACTCCGCTGTATCTTTACATTGAAATATTTTTGCTGCTATAATAATGTTCTGAATGTCGAGAACAGCCCCTTATTAAGTGGTTAAATGATAGCTAACTCTGTTTTTACACACACACACACACACACACACACACACACACACACACACACACACACACACACACACACCCCACCCCACCCACCCATGTTATGCATCTCACAATATGTGTCTCACAAGTCTCTTCTTCACTCTTTATTATCCATTTCAACTTCACTCCAGATGTTATTGAGTCAGCCTCGGGCCTTGGAGCTGACTTGCTGGATCTGTACCAGAGGGGAGAGCAGTGTGATATCACCATACAAGTAGCGGAGCAGGTCTTCTCCTGCCACAGGTACAGCTATTTATGGGGGCCTGTAGGTCCCTTATTGGGGCCTGAGCACCGACAACTTCATACACCGGAAGCCTTATAAAAATTGCTCCTCATTCTTTTTCGTGTAGCGAATTGGCTCGATAGCGCCCTATACAAAATTTCAACGAAGTAGCTCTCACGGTGTATTTCACCTAAATGTAAAAGTTCAGAAGGCATATGCATTATCTCTACACTTACAAAACAGCCTCTTGGAGCCATCCCCCTAAACCCCACAGGAAGTCTGCCATATTGAATTTAATGTGCCGTTTTTTTTGTTTTTTTTTTACCATTTCCTGGGGCTGTACTTTAAATTGCTCCTCCCACATATTTACAGATTATGTCAGTGCTTCATTATCAAATCCATTCTGCTTGCTTTTTGAGAGAATTCCCAAATCACTGAAACTTTATTCCACTTTTTCACTGCTACCTTGCACCCAGCAGATTCAGCACGCTCATACACACAGGCGTGACGTGGCCTCTAACGTAGCTGTCATTGTAAATGTAAAAATGTAAATGTTCATATATTGTTTGCCTGTTGCTTATAGCCTTTTTGTTTTTGTTAAAAAGTCTTTATGCTCGTTTCCCAAGGAAATAGCAATCACTAGTGTTTCTGTTAAGGTGCGTTCAGGGTGTCATTTTAAAGCTCAGAGCGTTCTAGTTTTTAGCGATACCAGCAATTTCATGTCATGTTTTGATACAACTTCTTATTTTTATGAAGTTAATATTTTTACAACTTTAGTGTTAAAATACTTCGTAATAAAACATTGTTTTAAGAACATACAATTGGTTTATTAATACTGAAAGATGAAGATCTAATGTTTTCAAAAGAGTACAGTAGCATTCATATTTTCTATAAATAGACATAATAAAGCAATTTTTCTTAACTACTCCATGGGTTCCCCTGGTACTGGGGCCTCTCGGGTTCAAAGAAATTGCAATTGCATGCAAGCATAAAGAGATCCTCAAGTGTAAAAAAATAAACAGTGAGTGGCTATTATTAAAGATGGCTCTGAATTAGTCATCAAATTAATTTCTGTACTTTTAGCTTTTTAATATCTTCAAATATGTGATCTGGGGCCAACCACTTCCTCTGGATGAAATAACAAAATGTACCTATAATGTTTCTGTTGCTATAGCCAGATAAAAGTATCAAACCACCTGTTTGAAGGCACCAGAATACACAAAAGTGCTTCTGCTCTGTTCAAAAATTTCTGGGGGACCCCTAATCTACAATAACCTACTTGTCTGGGGGACCCCAAAAACCCCTCCACCCAACCACATTTGCCAGATGTAAAACACTACAGAGGTTGCACATCTGCTGTTGAGTCATGCCAGTGTGGAGCAGTCAGTGGGTGGTCATTCAGTGTTGCTAAGGTAGTAGTAGCAGCTGGTAACCATGGAGACAGGTTTCTCCCAGCTCATGCTCAGGGGAGCAACCAGCCAGTGAGAGCTCGAGAGAGGAAGCTGGACTATTTTTTGGTTGCTCTGAAGCAGTGATTTGTATCACGGCACATTGTTACAGTAGCTGCTGCAGTTCCCAGCCAGAGGCTGAACTAGGGCTTCTTCAGCCTGACGCCCACACTTTAACTTTACTATTAATAACTATTATTATATATTTAGGCTCTTGAGATACATTATACCTTTTACAGGAGAGACATGGACGAAATGGCATCAAATCACTCAACACATAAAAGTCACACACAAAACAACAACATTTATTATATATGTAGCACAGTAGCATAGGACCTAAGAGGCATAAAGTAGAGCACTTGTCTTTTTCAAACAGTCAACATCTCCACAAAACATATTTTAAATGTGTGGTTTGAATGCCTGGTGTTAAGATAGTGTTTCCAAATAACTATTGGGTGACATTTTTGTGAATGGTGCCCACAAACAGAGCAGAACAGGCAGCCTGTATACAGTTTAGGGGCGTTGATTATGTTAGTGATTAGAGATGCACCAATAGACTGGCCGGTGCTCGGCCATGACCGGCGACCGGCAGGTCAGTCTGACATATGCCGATTTCCTGCCGGTCAATGCTACAATTAACTGACAACATAAGTTATATGAGTAACAGTTCTTAAGGACGCACGCACGCACACACGGACGCGACTGCACAGTCTCTTTTCTTCCTTTCTCTCAACTTTTCTGCCGTGTGTCTCGCGTACCCGCTCGCGGTGTGAAGCGCGTCTCCGCGCTATTATCGCACATGTAGGGAACCTCGTGAATTAACCTGCAACATGTCAGCTGTTTGGAAATTCTTCAGCATGTGTACAGAACATAACAAGTTTGCAATATGCAACACCTGCAAGGAAAAAGTAGGGCGTGGAGGGACACCAAAAACCAAAATCAAATTTCTTTGGTTGGATATTGGATGTGAAAAGAAGGAAATGGTTCTAACATTGCACTTTAGATGTGTGTGAATTTCCCTCACCAGGAGTAATTTATATAGTTATATTTTATAGTGATCCATTATCTGTTAAAAA